>NC_068283.1:49856838-50099338 GCF_025860055.1 Xyrauchen texanus
TTGCTTCTGTTAATCACCCAGTTATCTTGTTTGAGTTCTGTTTGTTCATTGGTTCCTGTCTTCCTATGTCCACGTATTTAACCCTGTCTGTTTGTTTAGTCACTGTCTATCATTGAATGTTGTTAGCCTGGTGTGTGTTCCCTGCCCGTTTTCCTCAGTCTTGTGTTCATTTCCCCATCGAGGGTTTTTCCTTTGTTCCCGTGTTTTCCATGTACCTGCCTTGTTTGTTCCTCAATAAAAGTTGAACAGCACTTGGATCCGCATCTCCTTGTCTGCCTTCGCTGCCCATTCGTAACAGAACGATAGACCAACTATGGATCCAGTGGTTCAGCAAGCAAACTACCACCTGCTCTGCTTACAACAAGAAGACCGCCCTATAGAGGACCACATCCGCGACTTCCTTGAGCTGGCGAGTATTTCGGATTTCCCGGACTACTCTCTGGTGGTCTTCTTCAGGGGCAATCTACACCCCGCACTGAAGGAGCCGCTGCCACAGGCGACGCGTGACTGGACCCTCCGCGACTTCCTGGTGGCGACCCTACTGGTGTGCGTTGCTGAGAAGGACCCTGCCTCACCGTCCACAGTGGTGTCTCTCCAGCCACCCCCGGCGCCCCCTGTAACACCAACTCCACCTGTCAACGAGGTCACCCTCACGTCAGTCGCCTTCCACGAGCCAGAACGGCCCTCTTCGTCTGCCCGGAGGAGGGAGAGAAGACGGGCTTCCGCCTTCCGGTCCACGCCTGCCCCGGTCTTCGAGCCTGTGCCCACGCCTTCCACGGTCAGCGAGCCAGCGCCCACGCCTTCCACGGTGAGCGAGCCAGCGCCCACGCCTTCCACGGTGAGCGAGCCTGCACCTACGCATGTCACTGTGAGCGAGCCTGCGCCAACGCATGTCACTGTGAGCGAGCCTGTCGCCTCAGAAGTCAGTGAGCCAGTGCCTGTCGCCTCGACCGTCCACGAGCCAGCGCCTGTAGCCTCGACCGTCCCTGAGCCAGCGCCTGTAGCCTCGACCGTCCCTGAGCCAGCGCCTGTAGCCTCGACCGTCCCTGAGCCAGCGTCTGTAGCCTCGACCGTCCCTGAGCCAGCATCTGTAGCCAGGACCATCCAAGAGCCAGCGCCAGTAGCCAGGACCGTCCAAGAGCCAGCGCCTGTAGCCTCAACCGTTCCTGAGCCAGCGCCTGTAGCCTCGACCGTCCCTGAGCCAGCGTCTGTAGCCTCGACCGTCCCTGAGCCAGCATCTGTAGCCAGGACCATCCAAGAGCCAGCACCAGTAGCCAGGACCGTCCAAGAGCCAGCGTCAGTAGCCTCGACCGTCCCCGAGCCAGCGCCTGTAGCCTCGACCGTCCAAGAGCCAGCGCCTGTAGCCTCGACCGTCCCTGAGCCAGCGCCTGTAGCCTCGACCGTCCCTGAGCCAGCGCCTGTAGCCTCGACCGTCCCTGAGCCAGCGCCTATAGCCTCGACCGTCCCTGAGCCAGCGTCTGTAGCCATGACCGTCCAAGCGCCAACGCCTCCTGAACTTTCCAGAGCTCCGCCTCCCGAGCTTTCCAGGGCTCCTCTCGAGCTTCCCAGAGCTCCGCCTCCCGAGCTTTCCAGAGCTCCGCCTCCCGAGCTTTCCAGAGCTCCACCTCCCGAGCTTTCCAGAGCTCCGCCTACCGAGTCTTCCAGGGCTCCTCTCGAGCCTCCCAGGGCCCCGCCTCTCGAGCCTTCCAGGGCTCCTCCTCTCGAGCCTCCCAGGGCTCCGCCTCTCAAGCCTCTCGAGCCTTCCAGGGCTCCTCCTCTCGAGCCTTCCAGGGCTCCGCCTCTCAAGCCTCTCGGGCCTTCCAGGGCTCCGCCTCTCAAGCCTCTTGAGCCTTTCAGGGCTCCGCCTCCAGAGCCTCTCGAGTCTTCCACGGCCCTACTCCCCGAGCCTCCTACGGCTCCACCTCCCAAGCCTCCTATGGCTCTGCCCCCAGAGACTCCAGAGCTTTCTAGGGCTCCGCCTCTAGAGCGCCCTACGACTCTTCTCCCCGAGCCTCCTTCGGCTCCGCCTCCAGAGCCCCCTACGGCTCCGCCTCCAGAGCCCCCTACGGCTCCGCCTCCCGAGCCTCCTACGGCTCCGCCCCCAGAGACTCCCGAGCCTCCTACAGCTCCACCTCCCGAGCCTCCTACGGCTCTGCCCCCAGAGACTTCTGCGCTTTCTAGGGCTCCGCCTCCCGAGCCTCCCACGGCTCTGCCTCCCGAGCCTCCTACGCTCCGCCTCCTGCGGCTCCGCCTCCTGAGCCTCCTACGGCTCCGCCTCCCGAGCCTCTCACGGCTCCGCCTCCCGAGCCTCCTACGGCTCCGCCTCCGGGACCTGTCCCTGTCCGATGGCCTCCTCCCAGGTCTCCTGAACCTATCCTTGCCCTGTGGCCAGCCCCCAGACCACCTGAACCTGTCCCTGCCCTGTGGCCAGCTCCCAGGCCTCGGACCGGTCCCTGCCCTGTGGCCATCTCCCAGGCCTCGTGAACCGGTCCCTGCCCTGTGGCCAGCTCCCAGGCCTCCTGAACCTACCCTTGCCCTGTGGCCAGCTCCCAGACCACCTGAACCTGTCCTTGCCCTCTGTGCCCCCTTGGACTTCCTGCCTGCCCTCTGTGCCCCCCTGGACTTCCTGCCTATCCTCTGTGCCCCCCTGGACTTCCTGCCTGCCCTCTGTGCCCTCCTGGACTGTCTGTCTGCCCCTCGTTGCCCCCTGGACTGCCTGTCTGCCCTTCGTTGCTCCCCTTGGTCTGTCTGCCCACCACAAGCTTCCCCCCCCCAGACATTTGTTCTTCATGTTTTTTTTGTTTATTTTGTTCTGTTACTGTTGATCGTCTGGAATCCGATCCTTGAGGGGGGGCTACGTTAGGGTTACCTGTCTTGTTTCACTGTTGCCCTTTTGTTTGCCATTTTTTTGTCACTTTTGCATTCCTTAGTGTTCACTTTTGTCCCTTGTGTAACTCCATAGTCTCTTTGTTAGCTTTCGTGTTCACCGTTCATTGTTTGCACCTGCCCTCATTTATTTGCCATTTTGCTTCTGTTAATCACCCAGTTATCTTGTTTGAGTTCTGTTTGTTCATTGGTTCCTGTCTTCCCATGTCCACGTATTTAACCGTCTGTTTGTTTAGTCACTGTCTATCGTTGAATGTTGTTAGCCTGGTGTGTGTTCCCTGCCCGCTTTCCTCAGTCTTGTGTTCATTTCCCCATCGAGGGTTTTTCCTTTGTTCCGTGTTTTCCATGTACCTGCCTTGTTTGTTCCTCAATAAAAGTTGAACAGCACTTGGATCCGCATCTCCTTGTCTGCCTTCGCTGCCCATTCGTAACAGTAATAAGTTTTCCGTTACCTCACAATACGTTTTCTGTTCCCTCATAATAAGGTTTCCGTTACCTCGTAATAAGTTTTCCGTTCCCTCGTAATAAGTTTTCCGTTACCTCGTAATAAGTTTTCCGTTCCCTCGTTATACGTTTTCCGTTCCCTCGTAATGTTTTCCGTTCCCTCGTAATACGTTTTCCGTTCCCTCGTAATACGTTTTCCGTTCCCTTGTAATACGTTTTTTTTTTACCTTGTAATAAATTTTCCGTTCCCCCGTAATACATTTTCCGTTCCCCCGTAATACATTTTCACAATGTGGCAGGTCGGAGGGCGGGGTCGTGATCATCACACCCGGGCCCTTATCAGGCTAATCAAGCCTCCGAGAGGGATAAAGCCTGACTGCGGAGGATTGTGCGGAGAGAGAGATCGTTTACAGACATGTCCATCATGTGTGTCTTCTGTTTAAGAGTATTATTAAAATATTATTTATATTGAAAAGCCGGTTCTCGCCTCCTCCTTTCCATTGATTTCCTTACACTGTGTTTGTACTGCAAATTAGGGCTGCACAATTAATCGAAATCAAATCGAAACCGCGATATGACCTTATTAAACTGGAAAGGCTGCGATTTAAATAAATAAATATTCTGCTCCCTTCAGAGTTTATTTGCGCTGCTCTGTCCAGTCTATATTAGTGCATTATTACAGTGTTTTCAGAGCGGTTCTGTGCTCCACAACTCATGCTTACAATAACAGAAGTGCTCACAGTTCAGTTTGCTTACGTGCACTTAAGCAAATCTCAATCGTAATATTTGTCAGAATAATCGCAATATGATTTTTTGTCCAAATCGTGCAGCCCTACTGCAAATACAGAGTAAAACTGTAGTAAGATTAACTATGGTAAATCTCTGGTAAAATCATGGTTACTGTAGCGATACAGTATACTGTATTTAAACCATGTTTATAGTAAAGCCACGGTTTGCTCTGGAAAACACAGTTACCATATTCCTATAGTTAAACTATTGCTGTTCTGTTCCTTTAGCACGTATGCAGTGTGTTGCATTATTAGAAGGGTTGTGTGTTTATTGCAGGTATTTCTGGGAAGTCTCAGGTGCTGTTTGCTCTGGTCTTCACCACCAGATATCTGGACCTGTTCACAGCTTATATCTCCATCTACAACACCGTCATGAAGGTAAAGTAAACAGTCAGTGTTTGTAGGTCGACTGGTTCAGTCAGTAGCTCCACAGATGCACAACACACTTCCTGACACACAATCACCACTGCTGTCTTTCTCTCTGTATCTGTCTGTCTGGCAGGTGGTGTATTTGGCGTTGGCGTACGCCACCATCAGTCTGATTTACTTCCGCTTCAGGAACTCGTATGACTCTGAGAGCGACTCGTTCCGTGTGGAGTTTCTGCTGGTTCCTGTCGCTGGTCTGTCGTTCCTGGAGAATTACGCCTTCACACCACTGGAGGTAAAACCCCCATCACTACACGATCAATTTGACTACTGCTTTCAAACAGGTTTCCCAATAGTCCTGCCCCAAAGTCATGCCAACGGTTGGCGTATCGGGCCACCCATCTCATGAAAATTACCTGACTGTGGCGACACAGGTTCATTATGTGTATTGTGGTGGTTCTGAGGTGAAATGTCCACTGTGTGGCGCTCAAAGCGAGTTCAGTTTTATAAATCACCTAAACTGACTTCCCTACCCTAAACCTAAAGCTGCTTCTCTGTATAAACGTCAATAAAACTCGTTGTTACAGCGCCGCCTGTGTTCATTTCACAAGAGCCGCGGTGAAATGCACAAATGTTTCCACTAGCAGGGACCCTGTTTGTGTGTGTGTGTGTGTGTGTGTAGATTCTGTGGACGTTCTCCATCTATCTGGAGTCGGTGGCGATCCTGCCGCAGTTGTTCATGATCACGAAGACGGGCGAGGCGGAGTCCATCACCACTCACTATCTGTTCTTCCTCGGCCTGTACCGCGTGCTCTACCTCGCTAACTGGGTGTGGCGCTACCACACGGAGGGGTTCTTCGATCAGATCGCCGTGGTGTCCGGCGTCGTCCAGACCATCTTCTACTGCGACTTCTTCTACCTGTACTTCACCAGAGGTCAGCAGTCTCACTCGTATCATACACACACATGTAAAACTCTAGATATCGCTCACGTGATCGTTCATGTGTCTCCACAGTGCTCAGAGGAAGTGGAAAGATGAGTCTGCCAATGCCGGTGTGAGATTGGATCAAGCCCCTCCCCCTGCATTAGACCACACCCCCAGCAGGGACATCATCAGCTGGACGTGCCTTAATGTTCATAAAGACGATGTGCAGGTGTGTGTCTGGATCACACCTGTGCTTTTCTTTCATGTAGTAAAGGACTTTTCTGATGATGTCTTTCATATTTGGGACCTTTCTTTGCTTTTAATCTGTTAAGGGAAACACAGTCTTCCTGTGTGTGTGTGTGTGTGTGTGTGTGTGTGTGTGTGTGTGTGTGTGTGTGTGTGTGTGTGTGTGTGTGTGTGTGTGTGTGTGCGCGCGCGCGAGTGCAACTATTGCATTTTATGAATGTTTGTATCAACTATATTTCTCTCTGAAAATGACACATAATAGAGGTTTGACAATAGCAGTTTATAAGAACATGGCCTCATTTTTATAAAGTGTATTTTATAAGATGTCAATAAAGGATGTGTTGAGTAGATGAATGTCAGGTATTTATTGTGTTTATATAACGCTACAGTTATTATATCCAAACATTACCCCTAAAATAAATGAAGCTAATTTATAGGACAAATATAAATGATTTGTTTTCCATTGTGACATTATTATTTATGAATTCAGTAACAATTACTACCATGACATGCACGTGTAATGGTACTTTAAAGTAATAGCCTATTATTATAATTATTTGCAATAATTTTGAGGTAAAATATAAAGTTTCCCCCACTCACACAGTCGTGCAGTTCATTGAACAGATACAGTTCTTCTGTAATAGGGTCAATCCCCTGAAGAACAGGCCATATTCACAGGTGTGTCAATCACCTCCAGGCTCCGCCCCTCCACCACGCCCCCTGCTCTCTGGACACAGGACATGGCTCCAGAACCCGTCGGACCCAGCAGGACCGTCTGACACCAGAAACACATGAACAGATGTTATGTAATATCACAGATAATTCAATGGCACTTTTAATGAACACTATTCATGAGCATTTCTGCATGTAAAGTTGCTTTTGTTCACATTCTGCAGGTCTATTGTATTTAAGGAATATTCCGGGTTAGGTTCATTCGACAGCATTTGTGCCATGATGCATTTCGACTTGTCCCTCCTTTAATAAAGCACAAATGTGTGTTCCAGTGAGACACTTATAATGGAAGTCAATGGGGCCAATTTTTGGAGAGTCCCTGTAGGAATGTAAACAACACTAGAAACATAACTCCAATCTTTAAATATAAGCCACACCTCTATTTCAACAAACTATTTCCAAGGAAGGAAATTAACCCTTGTGCGACCTTCAGCCCAATTCATTTCAGCTGCGTTAATGCCAACGGCATACATTTTGCCAAATGTGTGTGTATTTTTGGGTGTATTTTGATACTTCATCCTCAGTTCCTATAATACATCTATAACACATCTATAATACATCTATAACACACTGTGTACACACAATAGTCACACTCGGGACAATGCAATATTTGATCCCAGTGCCATTAAATATCAAATCATGAATTATATGATATTATACTTTAATTCTGGAGCCCTGCTTCAAATTAAAAATATATATATATTTTCCACCAGATGGCGCCATTTTCCTCATGTTTATCCTATGGAGCAAATACAAACTTTTCCCCTATTCACTGTTTACTGTATTATAGAGACCTGCAGGACAACTGAATACATGATGCAGTTACAAGTGTGTGTGTGTGTGAGTGTGTGTGAGGGTGTGTGAGTGTGTGTGTGTGTGAGTGTGTGTGTGAGAGTGTATGTATGTGTGTGTGAGAGAGAGAGTGTGTGTGTATGTGTGTGAGAGAGAGTGTGTGTGTGTGTGTGTGTGTGAGAGAGAGTGTATGTATGTGTGTGTGAGAGAGAGAGTGTGTGTGTGTGTGTATGTGTGTGAGAGAGTGTGTGTAGTGTGTGTGTGTGTGTGTGTGTGTGTGTATTCACTGTTTACTGTATTATAGAGACCTGCAGGACAACTGAATACATGATGCAGATACAAGTGTGTGTGTGTGTGAGTGTGTGTGAGGGTGTGGGCTTGTTTATGTGGTTTATGAGAACATTTTTTTAGGTTACAAATTAGTAATTACAAGGGTATTATGCTATAAATGTGGTTTATGAGGACATTTCTATTGTCCCCATAATTCAAATCGCTTAAAAATCATACTAAACAATGTTTTATTGAAAATGTAAAAATGCAGAAAGTTTTTTGTGAGGGTTAGGTTTAGGGGTAGGGTTAGGTTTAGGGGATAGAATATAAAGTTTGTACAGTATAAAAACCATTATGTCTATGGAAAGTCCCCATAAAACATGGAAACACTACATGTGTGAGAGTGTGTGAGTGTGTGTGTGTGTGTGTGTGTGTGTGTGTGTGTGTGTGTGTGTGTGTGTGTGTGTGTGTGTGTGTGTGAGAGTGTATGTATGTGTGTGTGAGAGAGAGAGTGTGTGTGTGTGTGTGTGTGTGAGAGAGAGTGTGTGTGTGTGTGTGTGTGTGAGAGAGAGTGTGTGTGTAGTGTGTGTGTGTGTGAGAGAGAGTGTGTGTAGTGTGTGTGTGAGAGAGTGTGTGTAGTGTGTGTGTGTGTGTGTGAGAGAGTGTGTGTAGTGTGTGTAGTGTGTGTGTGAGAGAGTGTGTGTAGTGTGTGTGTGTGTGTGTGTGTGTGTGTATTCACTGTTTACTGTATTATAGAGACCTGCAGGACAACTGAATACATGATGCAGATACAAGTGTGTGTGTGTGTGTGTGTGTGTGTGTGTGTGTGTGTGTGTGTGTGTGTGTGTGTGTGTGTGTGTGTGTGGGCTTGTTTATGTGGTTTATGAGAACATTTTTTTAGGTTACAAATTAGTAATTACAAGGGTATTATGCTATAAATGTGGTTTATGAGGACATTTCTATTGTCCCCATAATTCAAATCGCTTAAAAATCATACTAAATTATGTTTTTTGAAAATGTAAAAATGCAGAAAGTTTTTTGTGAGGGTTAGGTTTAGGGGTAGGGTTAGGTTTAGGGGATAGAATATAAAGTTTGTACAGTATAAAAACCATTATGTCTATGGAAAGTCCCCATAAAACATGGAAACACAACATGTGTGTGTGTGTGTGTGTGTGAGTGTGTGTGTGTGTGAGAGTGTATGTATGTGTGTGTGAGAGAGAGAGTGTGTGTGTGTGTGTATGTGTGTGAGAGAGAGTGTGTGTGTGTGTGTGTGTGTGAGAGAGAGTGTGTGTGTAGTGTGTGTGTGTGTGTGAGAGAGAGTGTGTGTAGTGTGTGTGTGAGAGAGTGTGTGTAGTGTGTGTGTGTGTGAGAGAGAGTGTGTGTGTAGTGTGTGTGTGAGAGAGAGAGTGTGTGTGTAGTGTGAGCGTGTATTTATCACTTTGTGGGGACCAAATGTCCCCATAAGGATAGTAAAACCCGAAATTTTTGACCTTGTGGGGACATTTTGTCGGTCCCCATGAGGAAAACAGCTTATAAATCATACTAAATTATGTTTTTTGAAAATGTAAAAATGCAGAAAGTTTTCTATGAGGGTTAGGTTTAGGGGTAGGGTTAGGTTTAGGGGATAGAATATAAAGTTTGTGCAGTATAAAAACTATTATGTCTATGGAAAGTCCCCATAAAACATGGAAACACAACATGTGTGTGTGTGTGTGTGTGAGAGAGAGTGTGTGTGTATGAGTGTGTGTGTGAGAGAGAGAGTGTGTAGTGTGTGTGTGTGTGTGTGTGTGAGAGAGAGAGAGAGTGTGTGTGTAGTGTGTGTGTAGTGTGTGTGTGTGTGTGTGTGTAAGAGAGAGTGTGTGTGTATGTGTGTGAGAGAGAGTGTGTGTGTAGTGTGTGTGTGTGTGTGAGAGAGAGAGTGTGTGTAGTGTGTGTGTGTGTGTGAGAGAGTGTGTGTAGTGTGTGTGTGTGTGTGTGTTGGTATGGATGTAAGAGTGTGTGTGTGAGTGTGTGTGTAGTGAGTGTGTGAGTGGTGGTGGCGCAGAGGGCTAAAGCACATAACTGTAATCAGAAGGTCACTGGTTCGATCCCCACAGTCACCACCATTGTGTCCTTGAGTAAGACACTTAACTCCAGGTTGCTCCGGGGGGATTGTCCCTGTAATAAGTGCTCTGTATAATACATTGGTACTCAGAAGGTTGCTGGTTTGATCCCCACAGACACCACCATTGTGTCCTTGAGTAAGGCCCTTAACTCCAGGTTGCTCCGGGGGGATTGTCCCTGTAATAAGTGCACTGTATAATACATTGGTAATCAGAAGGTTGCTGGTTTGATCCCCACAGTCACCACCATTGTGTCCTTGAGTAAGACACTTAACTCCAGGTTGCTCCGGGGGGCATTGTCCCTGTAATAAGTGCTCTGTATAATACATTGGTACTCAGAAGGTTGCTGGTTTGATCCCCACAGTCACCACCATTGTGTCCTTGAGTAAGGCCCTTAACTCCAGGTTGCTCCGGGGGGATTGTCCCTGTAATAAGTGCACTGTATAATACATTGGTACTCAGAAGGTTGCTGGTTTGATCCCCACAGTCACCACCATTGTGTCCTTGAGTAAGGCACTTAACTCCAGGTTGCTCCGGGGGGATTGTCCCTGTAATAAGTGCTCTGTATAATACATTGGTACTCAGAAGGTTGCTGGTTTGATCCCCACAGTCACCACCATTGTGTCCTTGAGTAAGGCACTTAACTCCAGGTTGTTCCGGGGGGATTGTTCCTGTAATAAGTGCACTGTAAGTCACTTTGGATAAAAGTGTCTGCCGAATGCATAAATGTAAACGTGTGCATGTCTCTGGTGTCAGTCCCCTCTCTGCTGTCCAGTGCCTCGTGGGAAACATGTCCAGCTCGAGTCTGATCTACACCTGACAGTACTGAGACAACATGTCCCTGATATATGCCCACTGAAACACTGATCAATATATTGTCCTGCATGAGTTTGTTCAGTATAGTGGACACTGATGACCCAGTTCATATATGTGCAGTGGTAAAGATCCACTGCTCCCTCTGCTGGCCACTGACTGCATCTGAACCCTTCAGTAGTGCAGCGACGAGATCTGATCTCTGATATATGTAAACTGTATAATTATTACACATATATAAACATACAGTATACCCTTCCTTTTATGCATGCCAGTGTGGTTTGTTTATGTTCACTTGTCTAGGCAAGCGATAACAAAAAGATAGTAAATTATTGTAAAAATCTAATTTTGAGGACAGAAATGTTTTTGATTTTAGAGGGCTTTGAACTATAGGTGTTTGAACATACAAAAGCACTGCTAGACCAAACACACCAATGAGTATTAGGACTTTTGAATATTATAGATACTGAGATATAGCCCCTGTGACAACTTGCCCCGGTCACCCCTATTGATTTGCTTGTGCATCTTGTAACAGGTGTGTTAAAGTGGTAAATGGGCAGCTGGTTTTATATACAGTATATATATATGTTTATATTATGTTCTGACGATTAATTCAGAGTGATTACGAGTTGATATATATATATTATATATGTGTGTGTGTGTGTGTGTGTGTGTGTGTGTGTGTATGTGTGTGTGTGTGTGTGTGTGTGTGTGTGTGTGTGCACCTGGACTTGTGAGAGCAGCTCTATAACTGTGGGTTCGGACAATAATGGACTTCTGCTCTAGTGTTTCTGGAGTTTACTGAGAGGAACCCAGTGCAGTCGGGGGTCAGCGGGGGTCACAGGGGTCATGACCTCTCTCTCTCAGAGTTATCAGCAGTTACCCTGCTGGTCCTTCAAAGGCTCAACATACACTAATGACGTCTGCACAGAGAGAGACAGAGATGATTGTGTGAATGTTGTTGAGTATGCACAAATCAAGTCTTGATTGACACACCTGCAGCGGATTGACAGGACTCTCAGTCTGTTCTGAAGCAGTGATGAAGAGGAGAGAGAGATGAAGACAACACATATATTAACCACAATCCATGTTCAAATGGCATGTATCACATTTTACAATAAGGTTCAGTTTGTTAACATCAGTAAATGCATTAGGGTCTCATGAACTAATGCACAATATTTATTAACAACATTTATTAATCTTGGTAAATACAATTGCACAATGCTAGTTCATAATGCATTTATTAATTTAATTACTTTTAATATTAGCATATATGTTGAAATTTAAAAGAACCTTGCTGAAAATGTTTGTTCATTGTTAATTTATTAGAGTCGGATCACTTCTATTTAAATGAACGGGAGAAATGTAACACCCAATGTGCAACGAATGTAGAAGTAAGTCCCGCCTTACAGTTAAAACAGCCAATCACCTTTTAGATACAGACATCCCCCTAATCATCTCGAGAACGCGCATGCGCTATCACAACTTACCTACCTGTACATACCATACACTGGCTTTATTTAATTTATCATTATTTGGAGTTGCAGCAGTCTTTACTAATTAAAGATCAAGTCTAAGAAAAAAAAAAAAAAAAAAGCTAGTTAACCGCAGTTAATTTAATACACTAGTTGCGTGACTAATAAAGGCTCTGTGGCGTTTGCCTTGCTATGATTGGTCAGATTGACCCGCCAAACTTTCCCGCCATATGGCAGCTGTAACGGTCATTTGAAGTAGTTTATCGCGCGTTGAATGATAACTCATCGCCTGAGGTATTTCAGTGTCGTATAACCGTGAACATGTCGAGTTTAGACGTTATTTGTGAGAAGATTCACGCAGGGCACGCGCCGCAGTGGTACGCGCGCTGGGAGCGCGCCGCCGTGTGTGTCGCGTGCGTCGCGGAGATGATGGACAGACTGGATGTGTCGGTAAGTACCGAAATATTTCAACTTATTTAACGGATGAAACTAGTTTAAGGTTACGACCGGTGTTTCTTCAGGCTGTGCGCAAACGGGCGGCGCTGATGTGCGTGACGCGCGCGGAGACGGTGCGTCAGCTGCTTTACCGGGAGGAGAACCGGAGAATAAACTTCACCTGCTCACTACTGAGTGAGAGAAATAACACACACACAGACACTCATTCATTTAATATGTGACTTTATGACCAAATATCCTGACAAAGACCTGACAACACAAGAGCATCACTATTACTGATAATGACCCACTGATGTATTATAAAGATCAGTGCTATTACAGATGGTAAATAATGTTGAAAGTGTAAGTCAATGGAAAGTGTGTAAATGCATGTGTAAGTCAATGGAAAGTGTGTGTGTGTGTGTGTGTGTGTGTGTGTGTGTATATGTATGTGTGTAAGTCAATGGGAAGTGTGTGTGTGTATGTGTGTAAGTCAATGGAATGTGTATAAATGCGTTTGTGTGTGTTAGTCAATGGAAAGTGTGTGTGTGTGTGTGTGTGTATATGTGTGTAAGTCAATGGAAAGTGTGTATGTGTGTAAGTCAATGGAATGTGTATTAATGCGTGTGTGTGTTGCAGGAATGTTGTTGTGTGCTGTGGACTCTTCACTTTTGGATCAGGTGATTGAGGGTGAGGAATTATTCACTCACTCACACATTTAACGTACGTTCACACCAGAGGCGTCGAGAGCATCAAATCGACCGGAAGTCATTCATTTTCTATGACAGCTAGCATCTCTCGGCAGCGAGAAGCGGCGCGGCGAGTCTTGGGCGGCGTGGGCGTCAGATGGAAGTTGAAGTGCGGTCAACATTATGGTAATGAGCTGTGACGCGGTTCGGCGGCAACCTATTGGAATATAGAAGTGCTCCGCTCTAGCGACGTCTAGAGAACACAACCGTGTAAACTTTGGTTCCCACTAAACTATAGTTCCCAAGACAACATGGAGGAGAAACTGATTATTGCCGTGGCGGGTTTTCCCGTAATATTTGATCGGTCCCTGTTTGCTTACAGGGATATAAATAAAATTTAAAAAATGATGCGTGGACAAAGGTGTCTGAAATTGTTGGTGTGCCAGGTGAGTTGATGAAGTGGATATTATGGTTTATATAATATTATATAATAATATTTCATGAGGATATACGCTACTTGTGATATGTCGGTAAAAAGATACCGGTGGACATGTCTGGATGTTTTGTGGTCCCTTTAAATATAGTTCACAAAACTCTCAACGAACGTTTATTTCAAATACGTCAGAGCGTCCACACATTTTCGATAGCGTTGTTGGCAGGGCAGCCAGAGCGAATTTTGACACTCTCGCCGCCTCTGGTCTGAATGCACGGTTAGAGATCAGTCATGATGTAAATCTGCTGCTTTAATTGGTGGAGTTTATGCTTGTGTCCACTTCGGTCCTCTTTTAGCTTTGATTTAATCACTGGCGTAGCCACAGGTGTACTGGTGCCACCCTTTGAGCATTTAGGCCCACCAATCACTGGCCACGGTTACAATCCGTTTAAGTGATTGATTGCTCAATAGGATTGAAAAGCCTTCATGTAAACTAGAGTTGAAATGAATAGTTGACATTATCAACGATAAAAAATTCCCTTGTCATATAGTTGTTTGATCACATTTAATGTAACATTAGTGTGTATTAAACTCTAATGATGACGTGCATCCTTTATTAAAGTTCAAATAATACAGAAGAAGATCGTGTAAATAACTACAAACTCCAATACTGGCATTTCTCTGTGCGGTCTCTTCTATGAGTCGCGTGAATGTCCCGATCTAAGGGGGAGAGATTGAAACTGCACCGGCTGATGCATACTCTGTCCAGGGACGCTCATCCCTCGAGCGCACACGCATAATGCAGCTAGACTATAACGTGATGACTCAAGACTTATTGAATCATAATATACGGGTTCACTGTGTGTTTCTTATCGTGAAGATCTGTTTTTTTTTGGCTTGTTTTCCAATGTAAGTGTCTAAAACTCATTTAAAACAATGTACATTTACTTTAGCTGTAATGCAGAAGAATTTTTTTTTATTTGAGAATGTTGAATAAAATATTAAAAATACAAATATTTTGAGGTCTGAGTATTGACACTAACTATCACACCTGGAGTCACGAGTTTGAATCCAAGGTGTGCTGAGTGACTCCAGTCTGGTCTCCTAAGCAACCAGATTGGCCCGGTTGCTAGGGAGGGTAGAGTCACATGGGGTAACCTCCACGTGGTCGCTATAAAGCTGTTGCTTTAAGTCCTACATCTGTAAACTCCTTTAAGGACAACTCTCACCCACCTGTCCAGAGATGCCTGCGGTTAGATAGGAGGAATGGGCATCAGGCAAATACATAGTCAGACAGGGTATTAGACGCTGCTTCTAATTCTCCGTTTGCAGTGTAGAGTAAATAACATGAATCGTCTGCAGTTATATAGTGCTTTTTTAACTTTAGCGGTATTCAAAGCGTTTTACACTGCGTCTCATTCACACACTCACCAATGACGGCAGAGCTGCCATGCGAGGCGCTAGTCTGCCATTGGGAGCAACTTGGGGTTCAGTGTCTTGCCCAAGGACACTTCGGCATGTGGAGTCATTTGGGCTAGGACATCGGGTTCGGTTCGGGTTACATGTAATGCACATGTCAATGAGTATTTGTATTTGATTGCAAAGTGTAGGGCACATATAAATGACACATTCAGAGTCTGCAATCGGATTGAATAAAATGAGTGCATGTAAACACAGCCACTGCCTTATGTCCCTATTTTACCAACAGCCAAAAGTTTCAAAACAACATCAGATCAAAATCACTCTCATTACCAAGTTATTTATACCATAAATCCCCGATGCGAGGAAACATACCGTATCGTGCAGCGGCTCCACCCACTTCATTTTATCTGTCTAATACAATATTTATATATACAGTTTTGCTCAAAAGTTTGCACACCCTGGCAGAAATTGTGAAATTTTAGCAAAAATGTAATTTTTTTAGGATAGTGATCATATGAAGCCGGGAGTGGTGGTGGCGTAGTGGCTAAAGCACAGGGCTGTTAATCAGAAGGTCACAGGTTCTAACCCCATGGCCACCACCATTGTGTCCTTGAGTAAGACACTTAACTCCAGGTTGCTCCGGGGGGATTGTCCCTGTAATAAGTGCTCTGTATAATACATTGGTAATCAGAAGGTTGCTGGTTTGATCCCCACAGTCACCACCATTGTGTCCCTTGAGTAAGACACTTAACTCCAGGTTGCTCCGGGGGATTGTCCCTGTAATAAGTGCTCTGTATAATACATTGGTAATCAGAAGGTTGCTGGTTTGATCCCCACAGTCACCACCATTGTGTCCTTGAGTAAGACACTTAACTCCAGGTTGCTCCGGGGGGATTGTCCCTGTAATAAGTGCTCTGTAAGTCACTTTGGATAAAAGCGTCTGCCAAATGCATAAATGCAAATGCATAAATGCATTTATTATCACATAGTTGTTTGGCTCCTTTTTAAATCATAATGATAACAGGAATCACCCAAATGGCCCTGATCAAAAGTTTACATACCCTTGAATGTTTGGCCTTGTTACAGACACACAAGGTGACACACACAGGTTTAAATGGCAATTAAAGGTTAATCTCCCACACATGAGGCTTTTTAAATTGCAATAAGTGTCTGTGTATAAATAGTCAATGAGTTCGTTAGCTCTCACTTGGATGCACTGAGTCATGGGGAGCAGAACAGAACTGTCAAAAGACCAGCGTAACAAGGTAATGCAACTTTATAAAGCTGCAAAAGGATATAAAAAGAAATCCAAAGCCTTGAAAATGCCAGTCAGTACTGTTCAATCACTTATTAATATTGAAAATTCAGTGATCTCTTGATACCAAGCCCAGGTCAGGTAGACCAAAAAAGATTTCAGCCACAACTGCCTGAAGAATTGTTCGGTATACAAATAAATCCCCACAGGTAACCTCCGGAGAAATACAGGCTGCTCTGGAGAAAGACGGTGTGGTTGTTGCCAGGAGCACAACACAATGATACTTGAACAAAAATGAGCTGCGTGGTCGAGTTGCCAGGAAGATGCCTTTACTGCTCCAATGCCACAAAAAAGCCCAGTTACGATATGCCCAACAACACTTTGACACACCTCGCAGCTTCTGGCACACTGTAATTTGGAGTGACGAGACCAAAATCAAGCTTCATGGTCACAACCATAAGTGCTATTTTTGGAGAAGGGTCAACAAGGCCTATAGTGAAAAGAATCCCATCCCTGTTGTGAAGCATGGTGGTGCCTCACTGATGGTTTGGGGAGGGGGTGAGCTCTAATGGCACGGGGAATCTTGTGAAAAGTGATGGCAAGATGAATGCAGCAGGTTATCAGAAAATACTGGCAGACATTTTGCATTCTTCTGCACGAAGGCTGCGCATGGGACACTCTTGGACTATCCCGCACGGCAATGACCCTAAACGCAAGGCAAGTTGACCCTCCAGTGTTTACAGCAGTAAAGTCTCCTGACTATATAATCGAGCCAATCTGGGGAGATCTCAAATGTCTGGTTCATGCAAGACGACCAAAGACTTGGCATGACCTGGAGGCATTTTGCCAAGACGAATGGGCAGCTATACCACCTGCAAGAATTTGGGGCCTCATAGACAAATCTTACTAAAGACTGTGCGCTATCATTGATGCTCAAGGGGGCAATACACAGTATTAAGAACTAAGGGGATGCAGACTTTTGAACAGGGGTCATTTCATGTTTCGTTTTATGATTGTGCCATTCTGTTATAACCTACAGTTGAATATGAATCCCATAAGAAATAAAAGAAATGTGTTTTGCATTCTCGCTCATGTTGTCTTTAAAAATGGTACATATTACCAATTCCCCATGGGTGTGCAAACTTTTGAGCACAACTGTATGTGAATTGATTGCTAGAAATTGTATTAATTGGGCTAAATCATTTCTGATTCTGTATTAAATTACTTTGGATGTTATAAGGCTCTCAAAACTCCTCAAAATATTGAAAGATAAAATAATGTGAGTTATCATATGGATGAATCGATCATGAATTGATTTGTTTTAGTTCTGTTCGTAATAATAATCTACACTGAAATAAATGATGTTTGATGATAAAATAACATATGTTCTCAAAGTCTTTTTATTTTTCCTGCACTTGTCAAATAAAACGATCATGTTATATGTGTTATGTGTCATAACTTCACAGACGTATATCACTATTTTATTTGTACCTCCAAACCTGACTCCTTTATGCTTCCCCACTTTAATGAGAGTAGACACATTATATATACTGTTATTGTTACCACAGCAGAGACATAAAAACAACCCCCATTTTATCTGACATATGCATCCGTCCAAAGACACGACAGTAAATTGTGCTGGGGAAATGACAAACACTGGTCCATTTGTTGTTGTTTAAAAGGTCTGTTCTGTTTTTAATTTCCACCATTTATAGTATAATTCCCCTTAATCTCCATAGATATCTGTTATCAGCCTGCACCAGCGTCCTAATGATCCATACCTGTTTGTTTCTGAATGTACTCAGACACAAATATTGTTGATTGATCTTTCCATTTTCTTTGATTTTACATGCTTGTTATGTGTTTGTGTTTCAGTACTGCTGCAAATGTCTCTGGATATGCAGAGTCAACAGTTTCTGCAGTTCATGCTGGATGAGATATACTCACAGGTACACACACACACACATTTTAGGTCGTAGAAAGAGTCACAACTGTCTGAAACTCTCATTGGTCAACAGACTTCCACGTCAGTGTGTTGCAATAGTATATTGAAATGCTCTCCACTCTTGGTCACATGATGGATGGTCACTATCTCAAACCCTTACCTTTACCATGCGGTGTCTTCACCATGCACAATCAGTGTGCTGTCCCCTCAGATTAAGGGTCAGTAAGGCCCTGTCCCATTTCTCCCCCCTTAAAACTTCCACTTGGTTTTGAGTGCCCTCGAAAGTAAAGTCCCCTCAACGAGGGAAGTGGAGTTGAAGATCTTTCCCTATGAAATGGGACACCACTATATGCAAATTAGCCGCAAACCTCACTACGCCACGCCGCAACGCCGACGTGTCTACTACTACTATTTTCATTCAGAAAATGCCGGTTCCAGCTGTTGTGTTGCCTGTTGTGTGGGCTGTGTTCGTGTATCTACGCCTGATGAATCAACAGAGAAGGCATGTGGAATATAGAAGACGATTCGCCGCCTTCTTTGCCTTGAGGATTTATTTCAGGTATGTCCGATTTGTTTAAATATTTTGACGTTATATGTTTACGTTACCTCAGCTGTTGATGATTTAACGCTAGCCCAAATATAATTAACTTACCTGTTAAATTAGATTAACTACCCAGATCAGATGCATATTTGATTGGCAGACTCTTTTGAAGCACTCGGCAGATTTCATATGAACATCGTCAGATAGCTTCGTGAAATATTTTCTAACATTAGTGTTCAAAACTCAGCAGTCCATTGGATGTTCATCAAACTAACATATTCCAACATATTTCGAATTTTTAACATGCTTATTTTGCTAAAATATACTTACAATTCAGTTGTTCCTTTCCAGCTGTGTCCGCCATCTTAGTTGAAAAATTTGGCCGCTCGCTGAGTTCGCAAGGTATCCTGGGTAATTTCATCTTCCACTTCGTTTTAAGCCTGCATCGGACCGCACTATGTTTTGAGGGTTGATTTTAAGGGGAGAATATCACTCCCCCTTGCTCTTTAGAGTATTGGGACACCCTACCCCTACACGAGAACGCGCAAAAACAAGGGTTAGGGCAGAAATCTAGGGTAAGGGGAGGTATTGGGACGGGGCCTAAAACATCTCTCTGTTCCAGTTGAGTGATGGCAGCAGGGTGAAGGATTCTCTGCCATCTGTCATGCTCCTGGGTAAACTGCTGGACGCTCATCCTGCTCTGAGACAAACACTGACGTCCAGCCACTGTAAGACACAAACACTGCTGCACATGTCAGTCTTTACATCACTTATCTTGAGTCAAACAGATGAGCCCGTGCTCATAGTCACACTTTGTGTGTTTCTGTGTGTGTGTGTAGTGTGTGTGTTGGAGTGTGTTTGTGGAGGGCTGCTGGTGTCAAATGAGGATCTGAAGGCCGCTGTGTGTTACGTGCTGTTGAGAGTCTGGAGCTCCAGCGCCGCCGTCCACACACTGACAAACACACAGCGAGAGAGAATGTGTGTGTTACTGCTGCACACACTCTCCCACACACACTCATCGACTGTCACCATTAACTGCCTGGGTAAGCACGTGTAACAGTAGCCACCTGGCACATGTGGTATGTGTAAACCTCACTTCCCTGGCCAAAAGAGGCTGGACCAGCTGTGAGCAGAAATATGTGCATGACATTTAAAATGTAAGTAATGCGCTAGAGAGAAACAACTCTTTGATCAGTGGTTATGAAGTTCTGCTGTGCGCTGGACAACTTGTCGTTTTTCAAACTAGTTTTATCATGCAAACATATTTTGTACTACTGTAAAGTGACATCACTAACGTAGTTTCTCTAGGCACGGCGCACAGGTCCGACTAATCGATAATGCAATTTAGTGTCTTTTATTTTCATTATGTTTATCAGTTAGTTGTTGCTGCACTACTCGACAACAGGGAAAAAACTGTTAATTGCAGATGTGTAGTGATTTAAATGAAAACAGATGTTACAGCCTGTTCAGGTGTGTGTGTGTGTGTGTGTTTCAGGTGTTCTGAAGCAGATGTTGCAGTTCTTTGAGGTGGTGTGTGTGTTGATGAGTCTACAGGAATGCAGTGACGAGCCGCTGACGTACCAACCACTGCCACTCATCTTGAAGAAGGTCTTAACACACACACACCCCCTCATATACACACACACACACTCGCACACACACACACACACACACACAGTCGTACACTCATATACACACACACACTCGCGCACACACACAGTCGTACACTCATATAAACACACACTCATATACACACGCACTCTCTCACACACATACACACACACACACACACACACACTGACAGTAGAGCTGACAGTACACACTCATATACACATACACACACTCGCACACACAGACACACACACACACACACAGTCGTACACTCATATACACACACACACTCGCAGTCGTACACTCATATAAACACACACTCATATACACACGCACTCTCTCACACACATACACACACACACACTGACAGTAGAGCTGACAGTACTACACTCTTATTGGCAGCAGAAAGCATACATTTAATAAAATATACATATAATCATCAAACATATGAAGAACTTCATGAGCACCGTGTGTGTGGACCTGCACATAATCAATCTAAGAACAAAAGCAGATATCATGTACAGCAGCATAACAGTAATGTGCTGTGTGTGTGTGTCGTAGGTGTTGTTGAGTGCTCAGGACTCTCTTCAGGTGGTGTCTGTTCACTGTGTGTGTGCTGTGCTCATTCACTCGCCCACTCACTTCAGTTCATCATTCATTCACGCTGACTTCCCCGGTGAGACGTTCACAATCACATCATTGACTTTCAGCATGTCAGACTGAGATGCTACAATGTACACATTATCAGTGCAGTATTATACAGTGTTGAACATTAAGATTACTTCATTCAGTGAACACATGACTTATAAATGACACAACTATATAGATATTGGCACACATTTATGGTAAAGCCAGAGGAGGAGGAGTCTGAATGTAATGAGTACATTTCCCCAATACAAATGTCTTGCAGTTGGACACATGGCACAACACATTTATTCTCATTAGTGAGAAAGAAATCGCTTTCTCTCAAGGGTGATTTACATTCTTCACGTGTGTGTGTATGTCAGAGTTTCTGTTTGAGTGTGTGTGTAGCAGCAGTGATGTGTTGATGTGTTCGGTGTTCAGTTGTCTACTGCTGCTGTCTGAAGATCCGCTCTTCTTCTCACAGTGTCACTCTGTGTACGGTAAGACTGGTACTTCATCCAGTGTTTAGATTGAGAACTGTCCTGTAAGTGTAATAACTAGACGGTGTGTGTGTGTGTGTGTGTGTTTGAGGTATTGAGCCGTTAGTGCGTAGTTTAAAAGAGACTCTGGGAAAATCCAACATTGAGGTGCAGAAACGAGGACTGGAGCTGCTGACAGCTGTACTGGACAGGTCACACACACACACACTCTCTCTCTTTAGACACAGTTATGTTATGCACACAGCCAAATAACAACATTAGTGTGTGTGTGTGTGTGCAGGCAGCCTGCAGGTGTGCGTCTGTTCCCGACCGGTTCTGAGTTCTCTGCTGTCACAGATGTCATCGTGGAGGGCGTGGCCTCTTCCTGTCTGCAGGTGTCCATCCATGCAGTGTTGGCAGCGACTGTCCTCTTCAGGTAACTCAAACACACAGATGCACACTCAGACGCAGTCAGATGCTTCATAAAGTGTTGTGTGTGTCTGTACAGGCCGCAGCATCAGTCCAGTCCGGTTCAGCTGTCAGACATCAGGAGAATCGTGGAGGTTGTGATGTCCAAATGTACAGAATATCATCACATACACAACAGAGTGAGTTTGTGTGTTCAGTAGCCCCTGAAGTGTATAAACCTGCAACCGTTCGTTCATCAGCTCAGAACTTAGACACTAAAGCCGCCTTTTCACTGTCTCCGACAGTCATGTCCCACCCTTATATTTCCCCCTAGTGGTGGTCGTGATGAACTGTCACTTTGCTTGCAATGGCTTTTAGTCAAAAGGAAGAAACAACGGTTCATTACTGGGAGTGATTTAGTTGAGTGTGCAGTGAAAGGGCGGCTAAAGGCTTCAGCACCACAGGATGTCCACTGTGCCAAATACATCATCTCAGTCACATCATCAGTGATGTAACATGAACTCTCGTGGTGTTTCAGGTCTCACAGTCTTTCCCAGAGTTGATCGTCACCAACATGATGTCAGGCCTCGCACACTAATCGTGTGTGGAAATGAAAGTCTCAGCACTGACTTTATGCTTGTGTGTGTGTGTTCAGGAGAGTTCCTGTGGCTCAGAGTTCAGTAATCAGTCTGTTAAAGCTGGAGCAGTTCTTCTGCTGACGCTCAGATGTTTTGATGCCGCCTGCAGGTCAGTAACGCATTCTGCTGTGAGATATTCAATGAGATATAGACTGCTCTTGTGTTGAGGAAAACAAATATTTTTAAAGATGCATCCAATACCTGGAAAGTTCCTGGAAAACACACAAATCCAATGAGGTTTTAACCTGTTCACATATGGTTTACTGCTTTCTGTAAGTGCACCTGCTCATTCAGGACTGTTTAACAGCAGACTTGAGGAAGTGTTTGTGTTAGTAAGAATTGTGTGTGTGTGTGTGTTTAGTCTGGCTGAGGTGTGTATGTGTGAGTCTGCTCTGAAAGACAGTGTGTGTTCAGCTTCACAACAGCAGGAAACACTGGAGTCTCTGTGTGTGTATCTACTGCACTGCTGCGACACCACCTGCATCCCGACTGTCACTGTAAGACACACACACACACACACAGTCCCTACTGTGACCATGAGTTCAAAGCAGCAGCATTCAGTGTTACAGTTGTGAGTCACACAAACGTGTGTGTGTGTGTGTGTGTGTGTGTGTGTGTGTGTGTGTAGAGAGTGTGTGAGCATGTTTCTTCTCCACAGGTGCTGCAGGTCTTTTTCTCGGTTTTGTCTCGTCATTTTTCTCTGAATCCTACTCACATGTCGTCCTTCTGCAGAAAACTCGGTGAGGGGTAAGAGGTGAAGGGTCATAGGAAAGCCTGGAGTGAACATACGATATAGACATGTGCGCTCTGAGAGGGGAAAACAAAGAGATTCATCTCAGTGAACGTTTTCACAATGAGTTCACATTTGTGATTTTTACTTCTCTCTCTCTCTCAGCCTCCTCTGGTTTCATCAGACTGACTCTAGAGAACAGAGCTCGACTGTGTTCAGGAAACAGGTGAACACACACACACAAACACACATACACACACACAAATAAACAAACACACACACATGCATACACACACACACACAAATAAACAAACACACATACATACACACACACATACAAACACGCATACAAACAAATACATACACACACATACACACACAAATAAACAAACACACACATGCATACACACACACACACACAAATAAACAAACAAACACACACGCATACATACACACACAAACAAACAAACAAACACACACGTACAAACAAACACACACGCATACAAAAAAACACATGCATACATACATACAAATGCGCACACACATATGCACATACTCTCAAACACAAACATACATACACACTCACATACAAACAAACGCACTCACACAACACTCTCTCACACATGCACACACACTCACACACATGCACACACAAGGATTGCTCTTTCAAATGTTCACGTGTGAAACATTTGACTTTCTTTCAGGAATGTTTCTCTGAATCTGGTCTGCTGTGATTTCCTTCTCAAACTCTGTATGTGTCTGTTCACTCAGTCAGACACTCCGAGCAGTGACCATCAAGGTAGAGTGTGTGTGTGAGAGTGTGTGTGTTTATGTATGTGTGAGTGTGTGTGTGTGTGTGTGTGTGTTAATGTGTGAGTGCGTGTACGTGAGGGTGTGTGAGAGTGTGTGCGTGCGTGAGAGTGCGTGCGTGTTTGTGTGTGTGTGCGTGAGAGTGTGTGAAAGTGTGTGTGTGTGTGCGTCAGAGTTTTTCACCTAAAAACAAAACCCCATAGACACTGAAGGAGGGACTGGAGTCAGAATATCACAGAGACTCTTTTCACTTGAGACTGAAAATAACTCCCAGAACTATGTGCTGAATGAGTTGTTATTGTGTGTTGTGTAGCTCATGTGGAGAGTGCACTGCAGGAGAGTTTGTCCTCTCTGTGCTGTCATGTGTGTGACTGGACGTCCGTTCTCACCGATCCTCAACCATCCCTCAGAAACACACAGTACTGCATCATCTACCTGCTGCACCTTTCACTGCGCCATGGAGACAGGTGTGTGTGTGTGTGTGTGTGTGTGTGTGTGTGTGTGTGTGTGTGTGTGTGTGTGTGTGTGTGTGTGTGTGTTTTCAGCATCCAGTATATCCATACACACAGATTATATCATTCACTTTAATGCAATGATAGCAAATGAGACGTAAATATTATGGAAAGTAAATGAGCTCATTGAAATGTATTCAATTGAATTATTTGATGTGTGTGTGCTTGCAGGCTGCTGTGTGACTCTTTAGTGTTCTCCGGTGTTGTGCGGTTCATGTGTGTTCAGGATCACACTGATGTCTCTCTCCCTCCATCAGTGTTTTGTTCAGTTCTGTATCTGCTGTCAGTCACTCAACACTGCAGTCCTCAACTGGACACCGTGAGAATACACACACTCACTCCAGCTCATAAACACATCTGCTCAGATTCGTCTGTCACTGTATAACGCAGAATGAGGAAACACACTTAAAACTGCTCTGTCATCAGTCACAATAGAAACAGCGAGAGAACAGTTTGTGTAGAAGAGACAGGAGGAAGCACAAGAGCACAGTTATGAGCCGAGTCTGTGTGTTCGAAGGGCAAGGAGATACAGTACATAATATTACATTGTCTGTCTGTGTTCAGGCTGCAGTGAAGAACATCAGTCGAGCTCTGTCCTGCTGTCCTCTCCTCTTCTCTCTCTCCTCTCTTCATCCCTCTATCCTGAGCTTCATCTTCTCGTATCCTGAGCTCTCGGAGCACATTGGAGTCACAGCACTGACAGGATGTCTCACCGGCGGGTTAGAAGCGGGTCAGGAAGAGGATCAGATGCAGTCAGAGCTGCTGGAGCTGCTTCAGAAACACCCTGCAGCTCTGATGTCTATGATGGTGACACACACACACACACACACACACACACACAGGATGCATTCAAACACTGAAATGCAAGAATCCATCCTGTGTGTGTTCAGGTGGTGGTGTGTGAAGCGGAGTCAGCAGTAGCACACAGAGCTGCAGGTGTGTTGAGGTGTTTCCTGTCTTCAGGTGACAGCAGCAGCATTTCTGATCTCTGTGATCGGATTAAATCAGCTCTTTTGTTACTCCTGCAGAAACTCACACACACAGGTCAGAGCCAGCTGCACTCATCCTACACGCAGACTTGAAACAGTTTAGTCCAGATTTTCACACCTGTAAGGATGTTTTTGATGATACTCAGTGTGTGATTTGTCTTTCAGATAGAGTGTCTGTGTTGTTGGGCGTGTTGTCTGTGGTTCAGAGTAATGCAAGTCACAGTGGGATGGATCACACAGATTTTAAACTGCTTTACCACGGTGATTTTACCTATAAATTATGTATAGACACACACACACCCACAGTTTTTAAGGGCTTTTATTAACATGTACAGTATATCAATCATTCATGTGTGTGTGTGTGTGTGTGTGTGTGTGTGTAGTGAGTAATCTGGTTGGGAAGATGAACTCCAGCGACTCAGAGCTGCTGTTGTCTGCGATAAACTGCCTGTACTGTTTCCTGTGTGTGTGTCCATCACACTGCACTGACAGAGGTAACAAAATCAAATCACTTTTTTTGTCACTCTACCATATACATAAGAGCAACAGTGGGCGAAAGTCTTGGGTGCAGTTCTGAACAACATATCAGTCATGACAGTAATAAACATCAGATTTACACAACACAATATACAAATAATAATATACAATGTACAGTAAACAATACACACAATGTAGAATACACAGTATACAATACAATAGTACATATATAATATACAGTAGGTTGTGATGTAATGACATTCAGGCTGTCGGTTGTTAGTCAGTTGTCAGTGTGTTGTTAAGTGAAGTATAAAATGTGAGTCCAGTCTTAGGCTAATAAATTGCGGTGCTGATATATGTATCGTGATCGATCAAGTGTTCAAAAGTCTGATGGTTTGGGGGAAGAAGCTGTCACACAGTCTGGCCATGAGGGCTTCGGTACCACTTGTCAGACTGCAGGAGGGTGAAGAGTTTGTGTGAGGGGTGTGTGGGGTCGTCCACAATGCTGGTTGCTTTGCGGATGCAGTGTTTTTTGTAAATGTCTTTGATGGAGAAAGAGAGACCCCGATGATCTTCTCAGCTGTCCTCACTATCCTCTGCAGGGCTTTGCGGTCCGAAACGGTGCAAGTCCCAAACCAGGCAGTGATGCAGCTGCTCAGGATGCTCTCAATAGTCCCTCTATAGAATGTAGTGAGGATGGGGGGTGGGAGATGTGCTTTCCTCAGCCTTTGAAGAAAGTAGAGATGCTGCTGGGCTTTCTCGGTGATAGAGCTGGTGTTGAGGGACCAGGTGAGGTTCTCCACCAGGTGAACACCAAGGAATTTGGTGCTCTTGAAAATCTCCACAGAGGAGCCGTCGATGTTCAGTGGAGAGCGGTCACTGTGCTCTCCTAAAGTCAACAACCATCTCTTTTGTTTTGTCCACATTCAGGGACAGGTTGTTGCCTCTACACCAGTCCGTTAGCCGCTGCACCTCCTCTCTGTATGCTGACTCATCGTTCTTGCTATTAAGGATGAGGTAGTTGGACCGTTTCGAGTTGAAGATGGACTGAAACTCAACTCTCAAACCTGCTGTCAGTTTCTGGAAAGTACTTTCTTCAAGCAGTGGTACAGGAAGAAGTCCTCAGCATTCAAGAAGGCCATGATCTTTATGCAGAACAATCCATCACATGCATCCAACTCACTGCTTGGCTAGCCAGCAAGGGCCTCAAAGATGCCCAAATAATGACTTGGCCCCCTTCCTCGCCTGACTTAAATCCTACTGAGAACTTGTGGGCCATTCTCAAACGTGAAGGAAGACGATACGCCTCTCTGAACAGCATTTGGGAGGCTTTGGTTGCTGCTTCAGTGAAAGTTGATGGTGAACCGATCAAGAAACTGATGGACTCCATGGATGGACGGCTCATGGCAGTTATTGAGAAGAAGGGTGGCTATATTGGTCACTGAATATTTTTGAAAGGCCATAAGTGTTAGTTAATTGTCATTTTGTGTTACTTATTTGTTGCACCTACTCTAAAAATTGAGAATAAGCAATTGAGTTGGGAGAAGTTATTTTTGTAATGTAGTTGCCTAATAATTGTGCGCACTTATATATTCCCCTGAGAACTCACTTTTTCTTTGTTAAACATACAGGTTTTCCTGAGGAATACAATTTGCCTAATAATTGGGCATGCAGTTTATATTGCTGCTCACTGTATTTCTCCATTACGGTCTACTGTTGTTAAAATAACAGCGTCTGCAGCTCTACTATGCAGCACCTCATGTCACGGGCCGGGGGAGAGACAAATGCGTGCAGAGTGCGAAAGCGCATTAAGTGCTAGAGGAAAATATTCAAATACACAACGCCCCAGAGTACTTGTTGTGTACACAGCTCTGTTGTTTTGTCGCGCTGCTAATCTAAAAAACACACATTTGTAGAAATGGTGAGATGGGGAAACAGTTGTCATGATGACATGCGGTCCGGATGGAACAAATCCGGGGTTCTGTATCTGCATTCTTACCTTTGAAAACATCTCGTCCTATCAGTGATTCATCTCTCTCGCTGCTTTCCCACCTCTCCCCCTGGAATACAGAGTACAGCATTGATTGACTCGTGACGTATGTCGTGACTGGTGACAAATGTTTGAGTTTGACCATGACAACTTCCTCTCCTTGCTCTATAAATATGGATTGAAATATATCACAGTACAAATACAATATGAATAAAATATAATTTTTTCAATCAACAATTTTTATCATATGTATTTGTTGCACCAAACACTATATAGACATTTAAAAAAGGGGAAATTGTCAAACATTTTTGCTGGGTCTCAGGAACTTTTGACATCATAATTGACAATGTAATGTAAAATAATGCAATCTTTATAATGACTGAAGTATTAGCTCACACTTTAAATGTGTCTTATAAAATATATAAGTCAAAATTTTCAAAAATCTGTGATTTAAAAAAAAAATAATTATGATTGTGATGAATGGAAAATAATATTCAGCAAATACTAATTTTAAAATATTAGTAACAATATAATTATTACTGTCACTTTTACTTTATTATAATAAGATGTCATTTATCCCAACATAAGAGTCACACAAGTTCACCGGCATTTTAAATAGATTGATATATACATTGAAATCAATTTCTTTTTCTCAAATATCAACTAGATGGTGTCATAAACATGTGAACCGTACCATATGTTTTCTGTCTTTTCAGCTTGAACAGAGAGTGAATCCGTAGCTGTCAGTTGTGTATCATGTTTGATACTCATGGCATTATAATGTTAACCTGTTGACTGGATTATTTACAGCAGATTTTGAAGATTAAGAGCACTGTTTATATCTTGCAATATTTTCATCAACAGTATGTTTTAATTGAAACCATTAATACATGATGAGGACTGACTGGTGAGGACATTTTGAAGTTAGCATATGGTTCAGTATCATTATCTTAGTATGAAAGCATTGTGTATGACGTCCTCAAAATAACGTGTGTGTGTGTGTGTGTGTGTGTTTGTGTGTGTGTTTGTAACAGCTGTATCTCTGCTGCTGGGTAACATCAGGCTGATGGAGTTGTTGGAGGAAGTTTTATCAGTCTCTCCCTCTTCATCCTCTTCATCATTTGCTCTGCACAGCTGTTCACTCCTGCTTCTGTCCTCCCTCATTAACCTACAACACACACACTCTGCACAGGTGAGACACAAGACACACACACACTACACATTAATACAATTATTATTTATAATTAGTATTAATACAATTATTATTTAATTATTTTTAAACACGATTAAGAATTGTATTTTATCTAAATTGCACAATGATGATTCATCGACATTATAGAATTACAGTTTTATTGTCTGTTAATGCTGATCTTCTGTAAAGCTGCTTTGAAACGATGTGTGTTGTGAAAGGCGCTATACAAATACAATTGACTTGACTTGACACACACACACACACACTCTGCACAGGTGAGACACACACACTCAAAGACATCTAGCTGGACCTGTCCACCCTATCTCCACCTGGATGATTCGCACCATCAGTCAAACACAACACTGTACAGCTGGTCAAAGTTCTTATCATCTCAAGATTGGACTAATGCAATGCTCTTAAGCAGCCTCACACTTCAACACGCTGCTGCAGCTGTGTGTGTTCTTCCCGACCTGTGATCAATGAATTAGCAGCGTCTGGTGCTCCCATCACAAAACAGTTTAAAGTCTCTTTCTGGAGCCTTCTCTTTCTCTTCCCTGTGTTGGAATGAGACCATCACAACTTCAAGAAATGTCTGAAGACATCAGGACTCAAAATCATGATTATAGACAGTTTCTGTTTTATTTAATATGCTTACTCATTTCTCTACCATGTTGCACCTTCACTTCTGCTCTTGCTTTTGTACTACACTAATTTCAATATTCAGTTATGCTGTTATTGTTTTATATAATTAATTGCTTGTTTTTCCTCATTTGTCAGTCACTTTGAATAAAAGGCACATTTTGCACATGTGATGTACACCAAACACCTGATGTATTGTGTGTGTGTGTGTTCAGGTGCACAGGAGCATCAATATAGATCTTCATAGGATTGTGAGACGACTCACATTCAACAAGAGACACACACACAGTCTGCTTTTGAGTAAGACACACTCACATATACAACACATTTACACAAACACATTCACCAAAATGAGAAAATAAATTGAAGAAGTTTTTGTGCTGGTTACAGCTCTGATTCTAGAATTAAGTTATATAATGCATTAGAAGTTATATGATTAAAAAGATACGACTCCGCATTAGTGTAGTTAGTTATATTTTAGTACACTGAATCTAATGTAACTTCATATCCTTCATTGGTCCATGTGAGTGCAGAATATGATTATTCAGTCATTTCAGACATTTCTCCCATCACTCACACTTAAAACATAACAAAGAATGATTGAATAAACATGATATCGAGCATGCAAGATGATACCGACAGTGCAAGATGATATCGACAGTGCAAGATGATATCGACAGTGCAAGATGATATTGAGCGTGCAAGATGGTATCGACAGTGCAAGATGATATCGACAGTGCAAGATGATATTGAGCGTGCAAGATGGTATCGACAGTGCAAGATGATATCGACAGTGCAAGATGATATCGACAGTGCAAGATGATATCGACAGTGCAAGATGATATCGACAGTGCAAGATGATATCGACAGTGCAAGATGATATCGACAGTGCAAGATGATATCGAGCGTGCAAGATGATATCGACAGTGCAAGATGATATCGAGCGTGCAAGATGATATCGAGCGTGCAAGATGATATCGAGCGTGCAAGATGATATAGAGCGTGCAAGATGATATCGACAGTGCAAGATGATATCGAGCCTGCAAGGTGATATCGAGCGTGCAAGGTGATATCGAGCGTGCAAGATGATATCGACAGTGCAAGATGATATCGAGCGTGCAAGATGATATCGACAGTGCAAGATGATATCGACCGTGCAAGATGATATCGAGCGTGCAAGATGATATCGACAGTGCAAGATGATATCGAGCGTGCAAGGTGATATAGAGCGTGCAAGATGATATCGAGCGTGCAAGATGATATCGACAGTGCAAGATGATATCGAGCCTGCAAGGTGATATAGAGCGTGCAAGATGATATCGACAGTGCAAGATGATATAGAGCGTGCAAGATGATATAGAGCGTGCAAGATGATATCGACAGTGCAAGACGATATCGAGCGTGCAAGATGATGTAGAGCGTGCAAGATGATATCGACAGTGCAAGATGATATCGAGCCTGCAAGGTGATATCGAGCGTGCAAGGTGATATCGAGCGTGCAAGATGATATCGACAGTGCAAGATGATATCGAGCGTGCAAGATGATATCGACAGTGCAAGATGATATCGAGCGTGCAAGATGATATAGAGCGTGCAAGATGATATCGACAGTGCAAGATGATATCGAGAGTGCAAGATGGTATCGACAGTGCAAGATGATATCGAGAGTGCAAGATGATATCGACAGTGCAAGATGATATCGACAGTGCAAGATGATATCGAGCGTGCAAGATGATATCGACAGTGCAAGATGATATCGAGCGTGCAAGATGGTATCGACAGTGCAAGATGATATCGAGCGTGCAAGATGATATAGAGCGTGCAAGATGATATCGACAGTGCAAGACGATATTGAGCGTGCAAGATGATATAGAGCGTTCAAGATGATATCTACAGTGCAAGATGATATCGAGAGTGCAAGATGATATCGACAGTGCAAGATGATATCGAGCGTGCAAGATGATATCGAGCGTGCAAGATGATATCTACAGTGCAAGATGATATCGAGAGTGCAAGATGATATCGACAGTGCAAGATGATATCGACAGTGCAAGATGATATCGAGCGTGCAAGATGATATCGACAGTGCAAGATGATATCGAGCGTGCAAGATGGTATCGACAGTGCAAGATGATATAGAGCGTGCAAGATGATATCGACAGTGCAAGATGATATCGAGCGTGCAAGATGATATAGAGCGTGCAAGATGATATCGACAGTGCAAGATGATATCGAGCGTGCAAGATGATATCGAGCGTGCAAGATGATATAGAGCGTGCAAGATGATATCGACAGTGCAAGATGATATCGACAGTGCAAGATGATATCGAGCGTGCAAGATGATATCGACAGTGCAAGATGATATAGAGCGTGCAAGATGATATCGACAGTGCAAGATGATATCGACAGTGCAAGATGATATCGAGCGTGCAAGATGATATCGACAGTGCAAGATGATATAGAGCGTGCAAGATGATATCGACAGTGCAAGATGATATCGAGCGTGCAAGATGATATAGAGCGTGCAAGATGATATCGACAGTGCAAGATGATATCGAGCGTGCAAGATGATATAGAGCGTTCAAGATGATATCTACAGTGCAAGATGATATCGAGCGTGCAAGATGGTATCGACAGTGCAAGATGATATCGAGCGTGCAAGATGATATAGAGCGTGCAAGATGATATCGACAGTGCAAGATGATATCGAGCGTGCAAGATGGTATCGACAGTGCAAGATGATATCGAGCGTGCAAGATGATATCGAGCGTGCAAGATGATATCGACAGTGCAAGATGATATCGAGCGTGCAAGATGATATCGAGCGTGCAAGATGATATCGACAGTGCAAGATGATATCGAGAGTGCAAGATGATATCGACAGTGCAAGATGATATCGACAGTGCAAGATGATATCGAGCGTGCAAGATGATATCGACAGTGCAAGATGATATCGACAGTGCAAGACGATATCGAGAGTGCAAGATGATATTGAGAGTGCAAGAAGATATCGACAGTGCAAGACGATATCGAAAGTCCATTTGATATCGAGCGTGCAAGACGATATCGAGCGTGCAAGACGAGATCGACAGTGCAAGACGATATTGAGCGTGCAAGATGATATCGACAGTGCAAGATGATATCGAGCGTGCAAGTTGATATCGACATTGCAAGATGATATCGAGCGTGCAAGATGATATTGACAGTGCAAGTTGATATCGAGCGTGCAAGACGATATTGAGCGTGCAAGATGATATCGAGCGTGCAAGACGATATCGAGCGTGCAAGACGATCTCGACAGTGCAAGACGATATCGAGCGTGCAAGACGATCTCGACAGTGCAAGACGATCTCGACAGTGCAAGACGATATAGAGCGTGCAAGACGATATCAAGAGTGCAAGACGATATCGAGAGTGCAAGACGATATCGAGAGTGCAAGATGATATCGAGCGTGCAAGACAAAATGACACTGAGAGCAGTTATATTTTGATATTTTGACACATTTGAGCATGAAAAAATTATAGTTTCAGCGAACAAAATAGTTTGAGTACACAAAAAAAATCTGTGCATTCAATATGAAAAGATAATTTTTGCACTCAAATAAAGTTTATTTGAACGTGAACAGAACATTTTGAGAATTTGAGAATATTTGCAGAATTATGGCATGAATGTAACTCCATGTTGTAGTAGATAAACATCTTTCTGTGTATGTGTAGTGTGTAGTGTGAAGTTTGTGCAGGTGTGGTTGGATGTGGATGAGAGTTCACTGGTGTGTATATGTGAGTGTGCAGCACTGCAGCGCCCCCTACAGGAAGCAGATGGCACTCTGTACCCATTCAGTTACAGTGGAGCAAAGAGCCTCATGACGGCCCTGAGAGGACTCATACTGCAGGTACTCACACACACAACAGTCCTGTATACAGGGACAAATATAACTATTACCTCAGCGATTAAATGTGTCATCAGTTAAGCTGAGAAAAGAAGACTTTTACTGTCTGAACTCCATGTGTAGACACATTCTTGACAAGCAAATTAGCAAAAATAGGTAAACAATCATGATGTTTTTGTGACAGGACGTCACACCGAGAGATAAACTAGTGTATATGTGACACAGTAAACAAGTCAATAATTCATGTTCACTCTAGACATATAATTGTCACTGTTAATTCAAGTTTGGGCATTTTTATCACCGTGTCTGCTTAAAACATTTTTCAGTCTTACTTGTATATTTAATTAGTCGACTAACAGTGTCCATCAGTGTGTGTTCATGCATCACAGGAGATTTATGTCATTCAAGTCATGACAATTCAATTCCAGCACGTCTCAAATTCTGTCAGTTGATTCTACATATTTAACACTTCATTGTGTGTGTGCAGAAAGAGGATCTGGTGATCAGTGCAGCTGTGGACTGTTTGAGGTCTCTGATTGGCTTTCTGCACAGAAGGAACCCTGCAATAGGTGTGTGTTTGTGTCAGACCTCTGTATACACATATTTCTTAATTATAAGTGAGCTTGGAGTGATACAGGACATATGAAACCAGCACAATTATGAGTTCAGTGCTCATACACAAATATCTGACCACAGAATGCCACTGAGTTCCAGAGAACTGTACTAATTAATGACAGTCAGCTTTTAGATGTTGTACTGACTGTGTGTGTGTGTAGCACAGCACATGGTGTGTCAGCCCTGGACTCGATTCCTACTCTTCTCTTTACTGTCCTGTGGAGGGACCGGCATACTGCACCCTGCTGTACTCAAACTCATTACACTGGTAACACACACACATACATACACACACACACTTCTGAATCATCTGCAGTAATGCTGAAGTTAGTAATGACTGATCTGTCTGTGTGTGTGCGTGTGTGTGTTTGCAGCTGGTGTGTTTTGGTGGAGGCGTCTCACACTGGAAGACAGAAGTGCAGTCAGTGTGTGAGGAGGTGGAGAGACAAGGAGTCATACATCTTAAAGACAACAGCAAACACACACTGACACTACTGCTAACGCAAGTACACAAACACACACTGACACTGCTGCTAACGCAAGTACACAAACACACTGATGCTGCTGCTCACGGAAGTACACAAACACACACCGACTCTGCCGCTCACGCAAGTACACAAACACACACCGACTCTGCCGCTCACGCAAGTACACAAACACACATCGACTCTGCGGCTCACGCAAGTACACAAACACACACCGACACTGCCGCTCACGCAAGTACACAAACACACACAGACACTGCCGCTCACGCAAGTACACAAACACACACCGACTCTGCCGCTCACGCAAGTACACAAACACACACCGAATCTGCCGCTCACGCAAGTACACAAACACACACCGACACTGCCGCTCACGCAAGTACACAAACACACACCGAATCTGCCGCTCACGCAAGTACACAAACACACACAGACACTGCCGCTTACGCAAGTACACAAACACACACCGACTCTGCCGCTTACGCAAGTACACAAACACACACCGACTCTGCCGCTCACGCAAGTACACAAACACACACAGACACTGCCGCTTACGCAAGTACACAAACACACACAGACACTGCCGCTCACGCAAGTACACAAACACACACAGACACTGCCGCTTACGCAAGTACACAAACACACACCGACTCTGCCGCTCACGCAAGTACACAAACACACACCGACGCTGCTGCTTACGCAAGTACACAAACACACACTGATGCTGCTGCTCACGCAAGTACACAAACACCCACCGACACTGCCACTCACGCAAGTACACAAACACACACTGATGCTGCTGCTCACGCAAGTACACAAACACCCACCGACACTGCCACTCACGCAAGTACACAAACACACACCGATGCTGCTGCTCACGCAAGTACACAAACACACACCGACGCTGCTGCTCACGCAAGTACACAAACACACACCGACTCTGCCGCTCACGCAAGTACACAAACACACACCGACGCTGCTGCTCACGCAAGTACACAAACACACACTGATGCTGCTGCTCACACAAGTACACAAACACACACCGACTCTGCCGCTCACGCAAGTACACAATCACACACCGACACTGCCGCTCACGCAAGTACACAAACACACACCGACACTGCCGCTCACGCAAGTACACAAACACACACCGAAACTGCTGCTAACGCAAGTACACAAACACACACTGATGCTGCTGCTCACGCAAGTACACAAACACACACCGACACTGCCGCTCACGCAAGTACACAAACACACACCGAAACTGCTGCTAACGCAAGTACACAAACACACACCGACTCTGCCGCTCACGCAAGTACACAAACACACACCCACACTGCCGCTCATGCAAGTACACAAACACACACCGACACTGCCGCTCACGCAAGTACACAAACACACACCGAAACTGCTGCTAACGCAAGTACACAAACACACACTGATGCTGCTGCTCACACAAGTACACAAACACACACCGACTCTGCCGCTCACGCAAGTACACAATCACACACCGACACTGCCGCTCACGCAAGTACACAAACACACACCGACACTGCCGCTCACGCAAGTACACAAACACACACCGAAACTGCTGCTAACGCAAGTACACAAACACACACCGACACTGCCGCTCACGCAAGTACACAAACACACACCGACACTGCCACTCACGCAAGTACACAAACACACACAGATGCTGCTGCTCACGCAAGTACACAAACACACACCGACTCTGCCGCTCACGCAAGTACACAAACACACATCGACTCTGCCGCTCACGCAAGTACACAAACACACACCGACTCTGCCGCTCACGCAAGTACACAAACACACACCGACTCTGCCGCTCACGCAAGTACACAAACACACACCGACACTGCCGCTCACGCAAGTACACAAACACACACCGACACTGCCGCTCACGCAAGTACACAAACACACACCGAAACTGCTGCTAACGCAAGTACACAAACACACACCGACACTGCCACTCACGCAAGTACACAAACACACACTGATGCTGCTGCTCACGCAAGTACACAAACACACACCGACGCTGCTGCTCACGCAAGTACACAAACACACACCGACGCTGCTGCTCACGCAAGTACACAAACACACACTGATGCTGCTGCTCACACAAGTACACAAACACACACCGACTCTGCCGCTCACGCAAGTACACAATCACACACCGACGCTGCCGCTCACGCAAGTACACAAACACACACCGACACTGCTGCTAACGCAAGTACACAAACACACACCAACGCTGCTGCTCACACAAGTACACAAACACACTGATACACACTTGTATCTGCATCATGTATTCAGTTGTCCTGCAGGTCTCTATAATACAGTAAACAGTTAATAGGGGAAAAGATTGTATTTGCTCCATAGGATAAACATGAGGAAAATGGCGCCATCTGGTGGAAAATATAAAACATTTAAATGTTGAAGCCAGGGCTCCAGAATGAAAGCTTAATATCATAGAATTCATGATTTTATGTAGCATTATGTAGAATACAGTAGCATTTACAATTATCAAGTCAAGTCAAGTGGTTGACCATTCTCAGCACAGTTACTCAACTGTGTTCAGTCGTGCTGGTAGAATGGGTTTAGTATAGTAGTATATCTTTTAGTGTGTCTTCATGATTTTATGATGATAGTTTAACTAGTATTGTAGACTACATTTATTTTTCTACATACCTTTTTCATCAGGGAATTAGATTACTAGCTCATTTAAACTCTAAATATATCAATATATTCTCATATGCTATTTTCATATAATATTTGATCAATAAATATCCTTTTTAGGTAGTCTGGGAGCTTTCTGCATGACTAAGGCAAGCCCTCACAAATGATAGTAAACCTCTCGCCTTTTTCTCTTTACATTTTTGTGACATGGTCCCTGCCTTTGCTGATAGTTATTCCAGGGGAATAAACAGTCCTAATAACTGAAATATAGCACGCCGCACTTGCTCCAATGTTTATCTCTCACGGCATTGCCAAAAGACCTGTTATACTGCGGTGGATCGGCACGGAACGGGAATGTTTTGTGATGAGAACTGTTTGGCCCGATGGTGGAAAAGTGGCTTTTGTTTTTAAAACCGTTGGTCAAAAAAAACGGATAGTCCTGCCCCCAAATCACGCCATTGGTCGAGTCAGTGTTGTGTCGAGCTGGACGGGTTGCTCAAAACAAACAGGAATTTTCAAAGCGCTATAAAGACACAGTGTTTACAATTTTCGAGAAAATCAACCTATGAATGTCTTACGTACAGTTGTCATTGCTTCAGGTCCTGCACACATGTCCCAAACAGCTTTATCTGATATGTGTGTGTGTGTGTGTGTGTGTGTGTGTGTGTGTAGTGCTGTGCTCTCTCTCCTCCTGATGATCTGAGGATTAGGATGGACCGTTTGCTGGACTCACTCAAACATCTTCCTCCTGCAGACGCCCCGACTCAACACATACTGTATCCTTCTACACTAAACACACATACAAATGTGTCTTTCCTCCGATCTGTGTGTGTGTCCTTAACAGTGTGTCAGTCGTGTTGGACAGGTCTCTGTGTGTGTGTCTGATGATCCTTCCAAACACACAATCAACACACAATAACACACCTTACTGAAGGTTTCAGCTTAAGATGATTTGTTTGTTTTATATACACTATTTATTTCTTCTTCATGGTTTTATGGATGTATCTGATGTGAATTCATTTGTAACTGTTGCATCTGTATAGTTCAAAGAATTAAAGCACATCCAATATGATTGATGATTGGTGATCATGATGACGTCACATCCGCGGCACACCCACGGCATGTAAATGATCCGATAACACTCGGCTGATAAATGCGTTTGACTGATGATCGCGCGCTTTGTGTTTCAGGTGAGTGCAGTTCTGATCTGAGATCATCACATGACAACATCTGCACTCACTAATGCTGCTCGATATTATTGATTAAATGCATAAACACCGGGTATATCTTCAGTAAAGGTGTCGTTTTCTCGTTTATAGTGCATCGTGTATATCTCGTGATTAATGCAATGTGTCCTGAAGTGTCAAATGCATCAGAATCTTCAGCGGAGACCAGTTCAACCAGTCAGATCTGTTCACATTTAATCTGAATCCAGTCAGATGTTAAAAAAGCATGTTTTTTAATCTAAAACATGCTTTTAAATCACAAGTAGTGATGGTATTATCTTTAAAATATGCAATGGTAGTATCATGGTTTTTTGAAGACTGCACATGAGATCACATTAAACTCTAATGATGTGTGAGAGCAGCACTGCAGTTCACGACTGATGAGAGGAAGAATTACACAGCTGCACTCTAAACTTTCCAAACAGCTTCAGCTGATGTAGATCGCCAAGTATGAGGGAATTATAATGCAAACATACAAAATAAGTAAATACAGAAGCACAGCCGTGGTGGAATAAGTGGAGCTGGAGCTCTTGACACAAAACCATCATATATATGGAAAAGAGGAGAGGGCCCAACACTGAACCCTGAGGTACTCCAGTGGTCAGCTGATTTGGATTAGGCTCCTCTCCTCTCCTGGAAAACCTGAAGGATCTGACCATGAGGTAAGACTCAAGCCAGTGAAGATAAGAGAGGGTGGACAGGAGGATCTGGTGATTGTGTCTTTTGCTGTCATTATGTTTTGCTAGTCATCACTTGTGTTTGTGTTTACAGGCAGTGATGTTTGTCTTTATCTAGTGGTCATGGTGAATGCTTGCGCTCTGCTGCTGCTGGCGGCTCTCAGTTCTGACTCTGATGCACAGAGATACCGAGAGACTCCAACCTGGAGATCTGTATCCTCCTCAGACACGCGTGTACATGTACAAGTGTGTGTTTGTGTTTCATGAGTATTTGTTTGAGACGAAGATGAAAGATCAGCTCAATGCTCTCAAGAAACTGGTGGAGTTCAGTGACATCAACCAGCAGTACAAGATCATAGACATCATGTTGAAGGAACTCTTTTGAGGTGTATCCTCCTCTCTACACTTGACATAGCTCTGCATTTTCCACGTATCATTCATCATTGTGATTGTAACACTGTCTGGAGTCGTCTCCTCCGCTGAGGTCTGCGATTCTGTAACCAGACTGGCATCTTCACTGGAGGAGCCCAACAGCACGTCCTCACACTGGTCAGACTGGGGGATTATGGGAGTTGAGGGAGCATTATGGGGTGTTAAGTATTAAAGAGGTGGTGATGTGTTCACTTTTCTGTGTTGTTTTAGATGGCGCAGTAGCTGGGAATCACACAGAAATCTCCAGACTTTGTCAATCCATACTGCACAGAAATAGATGACGTGAGTTTATACAGACGTACGGTTTTACAGGGTTGAGCCAGTATACTATTGTATATTATTGAGATATCTGGTTGATAATTCATATTGCCAATGTTTTATCACAATGTGATGATCAGTTTTTAAGATTTATTACCATTTGTCGCTAGTTTGAATCCAGGGTGTGCTGAGTGACTCCAGTCAGGTCTCCTTAGCAACCAAATTGGTCCGGTTGCTAGGGAGGGTGGAGTCACATGGGGTAACCTCCTCGTGGTCACTATAATGTGGTTCTCGCTCTCGGTGGGGCGTGTGGCGAGTTGTGCGTGGATGCCGCGGAGAATAGCATGAAGCCTCCACACGCGCTATGTCTCCACGGTAACGCACTCAACAAGTCGTGTGATAAGATGCGCTGATTGACTGTCTCGGACGTGGAGGCAACTGAGATTCGTCCTCCGCCACACGGATTGAGGCGAGTCACAACGCCACCATGAGGACTTTGAGCGCATTGGGAATTGGGCGTTACAACAAGCTCATGAGTTGTACTCAAAATTTCTTATAGATGTATTCAATATTCACTCAAATAAGTATTTAAAAAACAGAAAATGTGCTCTAGCAGCTCCACTTTCCTTTGAATACAAATAATAAAGACATGGGAAATGTAAACAAAGCTTGAACTTTGCAAAACTTTTATGTCAATAAAATAAGGGATGTTTTAATCCTCTTTACAATAGTACCAGCTGTAGTGCCGCAAATCCAGCCGTTTTGTTACTTTGACAAATAGATACACTTCTGTTCCTTACAAAAGCATTCTCCGGACAGAGATACTGTATTATGACTGATACCAGTTTAACGGTTTAATAAAACTTTATTATTTTCAGGTTCACTGAAGAATGCAAGGACATGGGTTAAAGGTTAAAATGCACACAATAAATCTGTAAAATAAACACAAAGAATGAAGATACTGTAATGATGGGGATGCACTATATTTTACTTAACACCAAATGTTATTCATAAAACAGATGTTTTCCACATCCTTCTCAATATAGTTTGTTTGGCAGTAAAGACATTTATTCAATATCTCAATCAGTAAAGATAATTGAGAAATGTAGTAAAATACTGTGCTACAAATATTAAGATGATGAGCATACATTCACAGCTTAAGCTTTAATTCTGAACTAGGATGACCTGAGGATCTAACTCCACCTGACTTCTGCCCGTAGACTGCCACCCTGGCACTACTGTGCCCTGAAACTCTTTATTCTACACTGTTTCATCCATTGACAGGCTGTCGGCAAATTTAGGAATGGACAGAAGGGGGCGCCGTTACTCTTCCATTAACTGGGCAAGCGGGCACATTTTCATGACAATCATTTTAAGATGCTAGATGCATCCGCCCTTATGTATCCCCTTGTAAGCGCTTTACAGGAGTGAATATAACCTCAGAGTCCTGACATTTACAGGGGTTTTTAGCCAAGAGTTCAGTGGAGCAGCTGACCCGTTTAGTCATGCGGTCAATATTTGGGTGTGTGCAGTATTTCCACAAGCAGGATCAAAGAATTAGTCACTAGAGTTAAAAACACATGCATTCCTGAGAGAGGAAACCTTGTGATGTGTAATATACAGTAGGTAAATGTTAGGTCTAAAAAAACTAAATGTTAAAACATTTTGTTATTTATTTTCACATACATTATGCTGCTCCATTAGTATCCAATCAAATAAATTGATTTCTTGAATCTTGATACACTTTTTGAGCAGGAAAAAAAGGTAATTTTCCTTATGGTGTGACTGTAGTCCTGTTGTACCCTACCTAGTTGTTAAATGTACTTGCTTTTGGAAGACTTACTTTTATTATGATTCATCTCTAAAGGCGACAAAATTACAGAAACATTATTTTTTTTTCCCTGTGAACAAATACTAGCGCTCTGCACACACGTGAGACAGCTTCTATGCTGAGATGATGATGCAATGGCGTGACATGGATTTACAGTCCAATAGAAAGAAACGATTGATTTCTTGTGTTCTGACACTATGTGTGGATTACTCATTTTCACCAGTATGTTTAACAGAAGAATGTGTGAATGTCCCGCACTGTGAACATGGCATGTGCGGGGATCATTAAAATGTTGCGTGAGGCGTGCAATCCCGCTCCAGATTTCATGAAGTGGGTTTCCTGTTCATGCCATTTTCAAAGCATTGGTAATAGATGCGGCCAAGACACTTGGACCAGAGTGAGCACAGTTTAAGAAGAGCGCGCTCTGTATCTCCACACGACTGTGCCTCAACGCGTCCAGTATATTATGAGCTCGCTCATATCTGCACGCTCAATATAATCTCATGGAAGACTGTGATTTCTGTTGAGGTGTTTCAGAGGATACTCAGAGAGGAAAGAGATCAGAAAATGGGCATGAATCTCTCGTTCTCACTCAGATTTATCGACCTACAGCTGTCCAGAGACTGAGAGAGACAGACTGAGAGTATATTGACTCCGGTTGGATCAGGGCAGGGTAACAGAAGATCAGTAAATGTGTCGTTTAAACACAATCAGGGAGCCGTGTGTTTGTGCACACTATTGTGCTGTTTTCTGGATTGCCCTGAAATCTCTCATCAAGCTTTAAAGGTTTCTGAGTAAATCTGTTTTTAAACCTTTATTTGATTTAGTGGCTCGTCATTATATTCACTGTTGTTAATATGTGTGTGTGTGTGTGTGTTTGTGCTGTAGATTTTTGGGAGGTAAATCTGACTGAACTGGGGTTTACGGGGGAGGGGTCATGTCAATGGGAGGGACCAGTTGGCTAGAAAGAGGAGGCCCCTAACCAGTGGAAGAATTCAGAGCAGTGGGAGGTGCCAGAACAATGGGAGGGGCCAGTTGGCTGGAAAGAGGAGGCCCCTAACCAGTGGAAGAATTCAGAGCAGTGGGAGGTGCCAGAACAATGGGAGGGGCCAGTTGGCTGGAAAGAGGAGGCCCCTAACCAGTGGAAGAATTCAGATCAGTGGGAAGGGGTCAGGTCGATGGGAGGGGCCAGAACAGTGGGAGGGGTCAGTGTGGAATAGTCAGACCAGTGGGAGGGGTCAGGGTTGGAATGTATATTTTGAACATTGCAGGGGCAGATTATTTAGGTATTTAACAAAAGTTGAAAAGTTATGATGATATATATTTAGAAATGAATAAAGTGCCCATCTATATGAAAATAATGTTTATATTAAATATAACAATTCTTTATTTGGGTACACTTGTATAGTGTTATAAGAGATTTGTTGTTATTTAATGACAATGCTTTCCATTGAGTCATTTATTCGGTAAGGTATGTGTGTGTGTATAGATGCACAGACTGGGAGATTGACCTGTGTCTCTTGTTTTAGAGACAGATGAGTGTTCATGATCTGAGATCACAGCTTATCCTCCAGATTCATCACTGCACTTGTAAACAAAAAGTCATATGGTTGTTTTATAAGTATTATGATGGTTATATTCTTTAAGAGTGACAGATTTAACTGATATCAGTGTGAATGCTGCTCTATGAATGTCTACTGATACACTTTAGTTTATTTTCTAATAAACTCCCCACCTGTTGACCTGATGTCATCATTTAAAACACCTTTACACTCGTTTTAAAGTCAGTGCTGTTAATGCTCAACGTGATGCTTTCAAAGAACGCTTTGTTAACCATGATCTTTACAGTCCTCATTGCGTATGTTCTGACATAAGGAAGCACATGCCACACCTCACAGGTAACCGGAATTACAGGTTACTGCAAAAGAGAGGAGCATTTTGTCACACCTCAAATGTGAAAGAATATCGGCACAACAGACTCTGCATAGCCACGTCTTTCTCTGGGAGTTTTCCTGAATTTGACATGGTTTCTGTAAATAGCACGATTCTGTAATGTTTGATTGAAATGTACTGTATCTGTTTTCTAAGAAGCGTTTCATTGGGCTTGTTGTGACTCGTCTACAATCACACAAAGTGAAGATGGCGGAGGGGCCTTCACTTCCTGGTAAGACATCTCTTTACACTGGTGCTTAAATGTGTTATCAGAGGTGCTTGTGTAGTTGTTATCGGAGTATTCTCAATGTTTCTGCAAACAACCTCAATACCTTCAGATATCTATAGAAATATAAAAGTAAACTTGCAGTTTATATTGCTTTGTTGATTATATCAGTCATGTTAGTTACTTGTTACAGTAATAAAAATACAGGTGAGATGCCATAAAGAACATCATCTGTCGGTGCAGAAATATAATAACATTGTCATTACACATTTGCAGATGTAAAACAATGATTTAACTGATTCTGACTGATTATTCTCATTTGTAAGTTGATGTGGATAAATGTCTGCTAAATTACTACATGAAATATAAGCAAGCAAGGAGAACTAAAAAAAATAATATTGCAAGCAAAGAAGTAATTATAGGCATATTTGTGACCTTGATACTAGTTTTTGAGTGTGCAAATGTTTTATCATTATTTTTGGAACAAGAATATTGAATGTTATGATAATAAAGACAACATGATGTAATCAATACATGGTAAAACAATATGCAACAATATTTGTAATCAAATACAATTGCGGTTGACAGTCAGAATAACCCTTCACCCAACTGAAACATTAGTGTGTATGCGTTAAACTCAGAACCCCTAACCCAAACAAATCCACACTAATCTGGGTCAAGAGAAAATCAAGAGATTTTGGTAACTGTTACAAAAATGGCAAACCTCAGGAAGTTATTGTAAAATGAAATGGCTTATAAAACCTTAATTTAAATCTGATGATTGTCAACAGAAGGTTAAGCACCTCCTTATACTGAAATAAAACACAATAGTCATCGCTGCTGTTGTTGTTTCATGTTTGTTTCAGATATATTATGTTCCTGTATAGCACTTGGCCAGCAATGAACATAACGTGTGATATTCCATATTTTCTGTCTCTTTTAGAGTTGTCTGGTAATGATTCAGTGATGCAGATTCTTCTGATGGGCAGGAAGGGTTCTGGGAAAAGGTCATCAGGAAACACAATACTGGGACAAAGGAAGTTTCAAGTTAAAAGGCCTCAAGATGATGTTTGTGAGGATACGTCACAGATCAATGGAAAGCAGGTGCATGTGATTGATCCTCCAGATCTACTGGATCCAGATCTCTCTAAAGAGAAGTTTAAGAGTCTGAAAGAGAAAGTCCTCGCTCTCTGTTCAGCAGGTCTCAGTGCAGTTCTTCTGATCGTGCCTTTAGAGACAAAAGTGGAAAATGAGGAAGAGATTTTATATTTGATTAAAGATATATTAGGACCTGATGTCCAGAAATACATCATGGTTCTGTTCACACATGGAGATGAACTGGAGGATCTGGACCAGACCATTGATGAATATCTACGAGACAAAGATCATGCGGATCTACAGCAGCTGGTGACAGAATGTGGAGGAAGATTTCACTGTTTCAATAACAAACGTGAAGTAGATGATCAGGTCACACAATTACTGCAGAAGATTGAGAGAATGGCAGGAGAAAATGGTGGGAAATTCATCAAAGCACAAAGGAGAAGGAGCAGAGACACTGATGTCAATTGTACGTCTATTTGTCATTCTAAATTACTTTAAAAATGTATACCACAGAGTCACTAATATGTTGTGAAACTAATCTTTAAAATGGGGAAGCCAGATTATTTGTGTACTGTAAAAAAGTATTTAAATAACAGCACATTGATATATTGAGTGAGTTGAGCTCTGTTTTTTCTGTAGTTTCAGGAGAGAGTCCAGCAGATGAGCATCTGATTCCTGAGAGAAGAAAACAGCAGATCAGACTGGTGTTACTGGGGAAAACTGGGGTTGGGAAAAGTGCAACAGGAAACACAATCCTCGGCAGAAATGTGTTTAAATCTTCTGTTGACTCAAACTCTCAGATGAAAGAGTGCAGCTCAGAAACCAATGTGAGGATCGGTAAAGAGATCTCTGTGATCGACACTCCTGGACTTTATGATACTGAACTCAGTAAAGACGAGGTTATAAATGAAATGGTGAAATGCATCTTCTTATCCTCTCCTGGACCGCACGCTTTTCTCATCGTGATTAAAGTCGGACGATTCACTGAGGAGGAGAAAAATACAGTGAAGCAGCTGAAAGAAGTGTTTGGAGAACACATGGAGAAATACACAATGATCATCTTCACTCACAAAGATCAGTTAGACCAGGAAAATAAATCCATTGAAGAATATCTACAGAAAGCTGATCCAGATCTTCAGACTCTTGTAAAGAACTGTGGAAACAGATACTTCTGTCTGGACAACAAATCTGCCAGTTACCCACAGTTCAGAGATCTCCTCAAGAAAATAGAGATGATGATGGCAGACAATGGAGGGATGCACTTCACCAGTGAGATGTTTGAAGGAGCAGAGAAGTGCATTCAGGAAAGGCAGAAGCAGATGTTTGATGAGAAAGTTGAGCTGTACAAACAGGAGCACAATTTAGTTGATCCAACAGTATGGCAGAAGATATACTGCATTTTAGCAGAAGAGTCACATCAGGAAGCTCTGAAATCGATCATTAATGAAATCATTAGATCGTGCTGTCTGGAGAACACATTGACACATTGTCTTGTGGAGGAGGTAAAAACTTTAATTGAAGCCATAATGACACTTACAGATCTAGAAATGTGTAGAATTCAGTGAGAGGGATGTGACCGTCTTATTTACAAACCCCTACAAATAAAACATTTTGTGCCTTTTTATTTTCAAAGTCAATCTTGTTTATAAAATGAAAGGTTCTTTATTGGCGTCTATGGCTTATGTTGTCAATACACACCATGCACTTCCAATACTTGCCATTGCACTGGGATGTAGTGCAACTACCACAAAGGGTCAAACATTTTAATTTTATGGTCACATGAGGGTAAATAGATAAAGACAGACTTTTCATTATACCTTTGATTTTGATATAAAATGGCATTTAAATGAATGTAAATCAGACAATTATTGTTTACCAAAGCATGATTATTTTAATCGAGTGTAAATATTCCTTCCTTAAACGTACACTTCAGAAACTGCTGTCTTGCTGTTTTAATGCCAGAAGGACCTTTAGTTCCTGCTGGTGGAGATACACACACTGTGAATGTCACTGATGAGAGAGAAACACATTCATAATCTGACTTTACAATAGAGCTGTATCTCCAGACTGACCACAGTAAAGTCCTTTAAATACATGATCAATCTTCAATGCTGTAGGATAGTATAGAGGAGAGCAGAGAGAACATTCAATGACCTCTTTCACAATACACTCACAGTGGCAGTATTGAGCAATTCATTCCTTTACATAGATTGTGCTTATATTTGTGTAACTGTTAATATAAAGTGGGGATGTGGGGTTGTGTATAACTGATGTTCATAGCCTTTTAAATGTAAGGTCTGATGGCACTTAAAGACAGTTTTTCAGAATTGTAATATAAGTCTAGTGTATGAGAATGCGCTGTTACATTATTATGTGCAAATAAAATAATCGTTAAAGCTCTCTAAAGTTATTCTTAATGTTTTTTTATTTCATTATTTATTGTCTGTTTTCTAACATTTTGTATTGGAGTTTATTTCCCAAGAAGCATTTCATCTGGCTTGTTGTCTGTCTGGAGTCATAAACAGTGAAGATGTTGGAGGCGACTAATCCACTGCCTGGTGAGTACAGTAAACTAGTACATGCTGTTTATAAATGAATATTTTTAGAATTAGGCTAGTTGGCACACTGAGTATCTCAGCGAGTACTGACGCTAACTATTAAGCACAAAATTGTTAATCAGAAGGTTGCTGGTTTGATCCCCACAGTCACCACCATTGTGTACTTGAGTAAGACACTTAACTCCAGGTTGCTCCGGGGGGATTGTCCCTGTAATAAGTGCTCTGTATAATACATTGGTACTCAGAAGGTTGCTGGTTTGATCCCCACAGTCACCACCATTGTGTCCTTGAGTAAGACACTTAACTCCAGGTTGCTCCGGGGGGATTGTCCCTGTAATAAGTGCTCTGTATAATACATTGGTACTCAGAAGGTTGCTGGTTTGATCCCCACAGTCACCACCATTGTGTCCTTGAGTAAGACACTTAACTCCAGGTTGCTCCAGGGGGATTGTCCCTGTAATAAGTGCTCTGTATAATACATTGGTACTCAGAAGGTTGCTGGTTTGATCCCCACAGTCACCACCATTGTGTCCTTGAGTAAGACACTTAACTCCAGGTTAGTACACCTGGAGTCGTGAGTTTGAATCCAGGGTGTGGTGAGTGACTCCATTCAGGTCTCCTAAGCAACCAAATTGTCCCGGTTGCTAGGGAGGGTAGAGTCACATGGGGTAACCTCGTGGTGGTGATTAGTGGTTCTCTCAATGGGGCGTGTGGTGAGTTGTGTGTGGATCGTGGAGAGTAGCATGAGTCTCCACATGCTGTGAGTCTCCACGGTGTCATGCACAACGAGTCACGTGATAAGATGCGCGGATTGACGGTCTCAGATGCGGAGGCAACTGAGAATTGACCTCCGCCACCCGGATTGAGGCGAGTAACCGCGCCACCATGAAGACCTACTAAGTAGTGGGAATTGGGCATTCTAAATTGAGGAGGAAAGGGGAGAAATAAGTGAAATGTCAGAATATTAGTAGAGAGAATTATTTATTTTATCTTTTATTTCTTTCATCACATTCCCAGTGGTTCACCTGGGAACACAATACTAGGACAAAAGAAGTTTAAAGTTCAAAAGCTGAAGAAAAAGCATGAAGCAGAAGTTTGTGAGGATACATCACATATCACTGTAAAGCAGGTGCATGTGATCCTCCAGATCTAATGGATCCAGATCTCACTGACGAGAAGATTGATGATATGAAAGAGGAACTCATCACTCCATATTCAGCCGGTCTCAGTGCAGTACTGCTGGTCATGTGTTATATAATAACCTTAAGGCAAGCTTCAGCATCACATTACTCCAACAATACATGATGCCATATGACATCTCAACATGTCTAAGGCACGTATATTTTATCCTCCTCAACTCACTCTTGTTCTGGATAAAAGAAATTGCCAAATGAAAATGTCATAGTGATTTGGAAAAAGACAGCTGTCTATATAGATAAAAAGTGAATTGTTGTGATGAGTGATTTGAGCTCTTGGTTGTAGTGCTGGCAACACAGGCTCTGGGACGGACGAGGTTGGTAACGCAAGCTCTGGGACGGACGAGGCATGCAATGCAGGCTCTGGGACGCACGAGGCATCTGGCTCGTTGGTGAGGCAGGCGTGGGCGTGGTAGGCGTGGCTATTGGCTCTTTGGCCGCAGCAGGCGTGGGCACTGACGATATGGGGAAAAAGGTCTTTGTAGCCCTACGCACCGACATCAGTGGCGGACAATTTAACTTGGAGACCAGGGCTGTGAAGAACCTCAAGACCGGGGCCATGGAATGCTTTGAGCAATGAGTTGTGGAAGGCTGGACTGTGACAGGGCATGGAGCGGGCTGAGGCGTTGCTGTGACATGGCATGGAGCGGGCTGAGGCACTGCTGTGACATGGCATGGAGCGGGCTAAGGTGCTGCTGTGACATGGCATGGTATGGAGCGGGCTGAGGTGCTGCTATGACATGGCATAGAGCGGGGCTGAGGCGTTGCTTTGACATGGCATAGAGCGGGCTGAGGCACTGCTGTGACATGGCATGGAGCGGGCTGAGGCGTTGCTGTGACATGGAATGGAGCGGGCTGAGGCGTTGCTTTGACATGGCATGGAGCGGGCTGAGGCACTGCTGTGACATGGCATGGAGCGAGCTGAGGCGTTGCTGTGACATGGAATGGAGCGGGCTGAGGAGTTGCTGTGACATGGAATGGAGCAGACTGAGGCGCTGCTGTGACATGGAGCAGGCTGAGGCACTGCTGTGACATGGAATGGAGCAGGCTGAGGCGCTGCTGTGACATGGAGCAGGCTGAGGCACTGCTGTGACATGGAATAGAGCGGGCTGAGGCGTTGCTGTGACATGGAATGGAGCAGACTGAGGCGCTGCTGTGACATGGAATGGAGCGGGCTGAGGCGTTGCTGTGACATGGAATGGAGCGGGCTGAGGCGTTGCTGTGACATGGAATGGAGCGGGCTGAGGCACTGCTGTGACATGGCATGGAGCGGGCTGAGGCACTGCTGTGACATGGCATGGAGCAGACTGAGGAGTTGCTGTGACATGGAATGGAGCGGGCTGAGGCGTTGCTGTGACATGGAATGGAGCAGACTGAGGCGCTGCTGTGACATGGAATGGAGCAGACTGAGGCGCTGCTGTGACATGGAATGGAGCAGACTGAGGCGTTGCTGTGACATGGAATGGAGCAGGCTGTGGCGTTGCTGTGACATGGCATGGAGCAGGCTGAGGCGCTGCTGTGACATGGAGCAGGCTGAGGCACTGCTGTGACATGGAATGGAGCAGACTGAGGCGTTGCTGTGACATGGCATGGAGCAGGCTGAGGCGCTGCTGTGACATGGAATGCAGCAGACTGAGGCGTTGCTGTGACATGGCATGGAGCAGACTGAGGCGCTGCTGTGACATGGAATGGAGCAGACTGAGGCGTTGCTGTGACATGGCATGGAGCAGACTGAGGCGTTGCTGTGACATGGCATGGAGCGGGCTGAGGCGCTGCTGTGACATGGAGCGGGCTGAGGCGTTGCTGTGACATGGCATGGAGCGGGCTGAGGCGCTGCTGTGACATGGAGCGGGCTGAGGCACTGCTGTGACATGGCATGGAGCGGGCTGAGGCGTTGCTGTGACATGGAATGGAGCGGGCTGAGGCACTGCTGTGACATGGCATGGAGCAGACTGAGGAGTTGCTGTGACATGGAATGGAGCGGGCTGAGGAGTTGCTGTGACATGGAATGGAGCAGACTGAGGCGCTGCTGTGACATGGAATGGAGCAGGCTGAGGCGCTGCTGTGACATGGAATGGAGCAGGCTGAGGCGCTGCTGTGACATGGAGCAGGCTGAGGCACTGCTGTGACATGGAATGGAGCAGACTGAGGAGTTGCTGTGACATGGAATGGAGCAGGCTGAGGCGCTGCTGTGACATGGAGCAGGCTGAGGCACTGCTGTGACATGGAATGGAGCAGACTGAGGCACTGCTGTGACATGGAATGGAGCAGACTGAGACGTTGCTGTGACATGGAATGGAGCAGGCTGAGGCGCTGCTGTGACATGGAATGGAGCAGACTGAGGCGTTGCTGTGACATGGCATGGAGCAGACTGAGGCGCTGCTGTGACATGGAATGGAGCAGACTGAGGCGCTGCTGTGACATGGAATGGAGCAGGCTGAGGCGCTGCTGTGACATGGAATGGAGCAGGCTGAGGCGCTGCTGTGACATGGAGCAGGCTGAGGCACTGCTGTGACATGGAATGGAGCAGACTGAGGAGTTGCTGTGACATGGAATGGAGCAGGCTGAGGCGCTGCTGTGACATGGAGCAGGCTGAGGCACTGCTGTGACATGGAATGGAGCAGACTGAGGCACTGCTGTGACATGGAATGGAGCAGACTGAGACGTTGCTGTGACATGGAATGGAGCAGGCTGAGGCGCTGCTGTGACATGGAATGCAGCAGACTGAGGCGCTGCTGTGACATGGAATGGAGCAGACTGAGGCGCTGCTGTGACATGGAATGGAGCAGACTGAGGCGCTGCTGTGACATGGAATGGAGCAGACTGAGGCGCTGCTGTGACATGGAATGGAGCAGGCTGAGGCGTTGCTGTGACATGGCATGGAGCAGACTGAGGCGTTGCTGTGACATGGCATGGAGCGGGCTGAGGCGCTGCTGTGATATGGAGCAGGCTGAGGCGTTGCTGTGACATGGTAGGCGAGGATGGAGGATCTAAAACCAGCTTTTTAATATAAACAAAAAATGAAAAAGGAAACAAAAAATGAAAATAAAACATTGTGAAACAGGTACAGAACATGAAAATACATGTAAAGACTGACAAAGGAAACAGGGAAATCAAGGGCTTAAATACACAGGGGGCAAACAAGGGAACGAGGAACACCTGTGGAAACAATCAGGGGAAAAACAATCATAAAATGAAACTACAAAGGACTACAAAACTAACAGGAAACAGGAACTAAACAAGAATTTCAAAATAAAAGTCAAGACAATATACAGGGAATATGTGATAGTAGCCTATGTAATATTCTTAACTTTATCAGTGTTGAAGCAATGCTCTATGCACATGTGCAATACCGATACAGAGAATGTGTCAGGTTGCTGTTAATATGCTGCATTGTTGAGTTGATACAATGTTCCTGTAGCTCAGCTACTCAAAATTCATTCAAAACTATTTTAAAAGCAGAAAATGTGCTCTCTGAACAGAACCTGTAATTGAATGGTTATATCAATAAAGTCTTGATATGCTTTTATTCAACAGTCCTAGAAACTTCTGGACTCTTAATGACAGCCTGTTAATAAATAATGTTTCAGTTTTAGGAAGCGATACAGGGGGTGCTGTAACACTTCTGTTAAGGATCCAAGAAGGCACGGTTATTGGCCAATAGCCTAAAAATGCCAACAATAAAAAAAATATTTGACTTACTCAGTTTTGATTTCTTTTTTTATATAAATTATTCTGTAGTTTGTTACTGTAGTTAATCACATATGTTATGTTCTAACTACAATAAATGTGTAATGTGCTGAGGTAGAGTCTAAGATGTGATCTTGTTTAAGTTGATGTATACATGCTTCTCTCTGATGCTGTGCACTGTTGAAGTGTTTCAGAGGATTCTCCGAGAGGAAGAGAAGAGGAAAGAGATCAGAAATTGGGCATGAATCTCTCGTTCTCACTCAGATTTATCGACCTACAGCTGTCCAGAGACTGAGAGAGACAGACTGAGAGTATATTGACTCCGGTTGGATCAGGGCAGGGTAACAGAAGATCAGTAAATGTGTCGTTTAAACACAATCAGGGAGCCGTGTGTTTGTGCACACTATTGTGCTGTTTTCTGGATTGCCCTGAAATCTCTCATCAAGCTTTAAAAGTTTATGAGTAAATCTTTAATTCTGAAGACTTAAAAATCTCTTTTACACTTTTATTTGATTTTATTCACTGCTATTAATGTGTGTGTTTAGTGCTCTAGATTTTTGGAATGTAACGCTGACTGGACTCCTCCCCTGTTAACCCCAGTTATGTCAGTGAGAGGGGCCAATGAGGAGGAGTCAGTGATATGGGAGGGGCTAGTGTGTATGAGTCATGGCAGTGAGAGGGACCAGTGGGGAGGAGTCAGCAGTGGGGTGGACCAAATGGGGAGGTGTCAGGGCAGTGGAAGGGGCCAGTGGGGAGGAGTCGTAGCAGTGGGATGAGCCAAATGGAGTGGAGTCAGTGGGGAAGAGTCATGGCAGTGGGATGGGCCAAATGGGGAGGAGTCAGTGGGGAAGAGTCATGGCAGTGGGATGGGCCAGTAAGGAGTCAGTGCAGGTAAATGGGCCAGTAGAGAGTAGTCAAGGCAGTGGGATGAACCAAATGGGGAGGAGTCAGTGCAGTGGTAGTGGTAAAGGTTAGGATGTTTCTGATAAAGATATTTTGAACAGTGCATGGGTCGATTATTTGAGTACTTAACATAAATTGATATGTTTTGATAATATACTGACCAGTTAAAAATTATTACAATTCCTACACATATTATTAACTATAAAATTAATTATAATTCATGTTCAGAATCAATATCAATTCTTTATAAATTCTGGAAACAGAAATCGGTGTGAGTGTCTGTGTTGAAACACTTCAGTTTGTTTTCTAATAAACTCCATGTGAGAATCCAGTGCCAGCTGAACTATATTCATCATTTAAAATATACATTCAAACTGAACATGTCTGAGACTTTTACACTCACTCAAAGTCACTACTGTTCATACTCAACATGAAGCTTTCATAAATGCATTGTTAATCGTTATATGCAACTGTTATATCAATAGATCTGTATCATATGTAAGTTTTCCATTTTATTGACAGAAATATCAGAATAATTAATTCATAAAGTTTATTTAGTGAACTTTCTTTGACTAGGCCCTCATATGTTCTCTTTATTGTCCCCCGGGACATCCATCGGCTTCACCTTATTTTAAGATGCTTTTTTGAAGGCCTGAGTCCTGGGCCAGCCTTCTTCTCACCTTATGGGGTGAAATCAAGATCCCAGTGACCTATCTTTTATATTATAGCTAATGTTTCCCAACCCTGTTCTTGGAGGCACACCAAAAGTTTGGATGTCTCCCTGATCTTACGCATCTATTTCAGGTCTTTGAGTGTCTACTGATGAGTTGTATCAGGTGTGTTAGATTAAAGAGACATTGACAATATGCTCTGTTGGTGTGCCTCCAGGAACAAGGTTAGGGAACACTAATAGTGTGTTGTATTAGTGTTCGGTACTCATAATATTCCCACCTCCTACTTGAAAATAATGACCGGAACTCCGCTGAAAGTTGGACATCTGATTTGTGAAGTCAGGGTAGATCGATCAGCCCTGACCTCAGCAAGAAGCATCATTTGACATCATTTCCAAGATGGTGGTAACCAATAAGTATTTTAAGTATTTTCACTGAACAAAATGAATAAAAAGTGCAGATTTTTGTAATTACTGATGTTTCTTCATGCTTGGTTAGTTTACTCTTCAACCGTTTTAGTAACTGGTGTTTCTTTTGGAACTGTATTGAATACTTTGATTCAGTAAATTCTTTAGTATGGATATGTCTTCTCGAAGCCCAGAGTCTCCAGTAGCAAATGTTCAACTGACCTGCTGAGTCTACTAGTTGGGCCAGTGGAGTGCTGAGCAACTGTCATGTTACCCTAAATATGTAAAACTGGGTTGATGTGACTCTCCAGCTCTCCACCTGATGTATTTAAAGACCCCGGGGATGACCCATGTCAAAGCTTATGATCTCCAGACCTCACCTGAGTTCCAGAGATTTGCTGGCATGTTATTGAGGAGGAGACCATTGAGTCATTAAGGAGTCGCACAGCCCCTGGTCCAGCCCTACAAAATCAGTCTTGAATCCAGAATCCTCTAGCTCGCCCTGTGATGTCTTCAAAGACCCCGGGGTTGACCCATGTCAAAACATATGATCTCCAGACCTCAGCTGGAGACTTACTACTGGGTTCCTGAGATTTGTTGGATGGTTAATGAAGAGATGATTGGTTGGTTATCAAGGAGTTGTACAGCCCCTGGTCCGGTCCAGTCCTACAGTCCTGAATCCAGATCCCTGATTCTCCAAACAAATTTAAGAACTCAGACTTTGATGGATATTCTTGCTCAAGGGCTCTGATAAATTTCTCTGATATCAGCAGCAAGGAAAAATCCTGTCAGCCCCACCACCTGTAATGTAAAACTGGGTTGACCTGGCTCCATGCCTGATGTAATGAAAGACCCTTGCCACCTGCCTAATACTGTGTAGTTCCCCCTCGTGTAGCCAAAACAGCACCAACCTCCATCTCAGAACAGCATTCAGAGATCATATTTTTCAGCACAATTGTACAGAGTGGTTATCTGAGTTAGTGTTGACTTTATCAGTTCAAACCAGTCTGGCCATTCTCTGTTGATCTCTCTCATCAACAAGTGTTTCATACACAGAACTGACACTCACTGGATGTGTTTTGTTTTTCAGAGTAAATTCTAGTGACTGTTGTGTGTGAAAATCCCAGAAATACTCAAACCAGCACGTCTGGCACCAACAATCCCACGGTTGAAATCCCTTAGATTAAATAGTTTCCCTATTCTGATGGTTGATGTGAACATTAACTGAAGCTCCTGACCTGTATCTGCATGATTTACTGCACTGCTGACACACGATTGGCTGATTAGATAATCACATGTATGATTGTTGGTGGCAGATGATATTGTTATATTTTAGTCTATTTGTAACAGACAACACTCAGTAGCGTCACAGAAGCACAGATCGATTGTATTCACTCTCATTGTAACATATTAAAATTCAAATCAGAAATCTCTATAAACTCTATTTTAATAACCCTGAATGGCTTATATCTGTACCCAGAATCTGTACCTTTCCCATTAGGGATATTTTTACTGAAAGATCAGAACGTTGAATTAATATTTTAACACTCTTGTGATGATAGTGGAGATCTGCATTATATTCTGATGATCTGTTTTGAGAGTGTAAAGATTTTAAAGGACAGTACCAGCTCATGTGATGCATGTGAGAGATAAAGTTTGAGATTGAATAAATGGTGGCAGAAAACAATAGGAAACTTCTCATGGCACAATGCCAAGAACATCGAATAGGGAGACTTGTGTAAGTTGTGTTGTGTGTACAGCAGCAGCTCATGTGAGAAAATGTTTAGCAAGATCAATCTGTTGGGTTTTCTGGGTGAGATTATGATTTTTCTGAACACATATTTAGTTTACCATGCTATTTATATACTGGAGAAGGCAAATATCCTGTTACCTTAAATATCCTGACATGAAGCAGCAGAAGCCCCTCCCCTCTACAGGTATCTGGAAGAACAAGGAAATGCATCAAAAGTGAAAGTAAACTGCAGTGACGACAGAACAGACTCTTCTCTGTGAGTTTTTCCTGTAAAGTGCCTTATATGACATGTTGTGTATATAAAGCATGATTTATCAATGTCTGAGTGTTTGAGTTGGTTTTCCAGATACTGTTTTTGTAAGAAGAATCATATTTGGCTTGTTGAGATCTGTCTGGAGTTGTTTACGGTGACGATGGCGGAGGGCCCTTCTTCACTTCCTGGTAAGAATCTGTTTACACGGACTCAAAGACTGACAATCGCTGCGTTTGCTGCTGAAATATGGTTGAATTTTATTATTGAAGGTGTTTGTGTAGTATTATCTGAATATTTCAGTCATAAATGAGTTATCAGGAAACGGGTGTGTAAAACTGCACTGTTAGCCCTAAAGGGTCACCGTATTCTAGTTTTCCATAAACAGGACACCTTTTTATTTTGAATGCAACTTAAATACAGTGAAAAAGACTCTATTAGCATAACATAAATATATATAAATAAATACAAATGTCCATCATTCTTTTGAATGCCCATGTACTAAAATAAAATCTGTGATGCCATGAGTGTACATTCATTTAATATTAATATTATTTTGAATGGACATGGAAAATGAAGCAATGTGATAACAACTTTACCTGAAATGTAGTCTGTTGATTTACCTGATGAACTTTGGCCTTTTGCTGACCCTTTATGCTTCTAAATCACGTGCAGCTTTATTAGCAACTTACATGTCATACATTCTGCTTCCCATGGATCTGCACCGGGATGAAAGCATGGGGATTTTTGTTCAAATCTTCTGTAAATTTGCTCTTTCGTTTGGGCATTGTTTCCACTCAGCTGCAGTAGCGGTTCTAGTTTGTTTTGTGCCCTGGGGGAAATTGGAGAGCTTGACAGGCAGGAATTTGGCCAATAGTTGCTGAAAGCCTCTTATAATTGACCAATTGGTGTGCGAGAAGGCGGGGCTTGCAAAGAGGGGTTAAAACAATGCAAATATGCGCACACACACAAATAAATATTAGACCAGATGCACATCATAATGCAACTACAGCCATTTTTGCAAGACTTTTTTGCAAATTTAGAAATCCCGGCCGGACGCTTTTTTAAGGTCTGTAAAAAAGGACATGTCTGGGAAAAAGAGGATGTATGGTCACACTACCTTACCGTGGTTTTTTGCAGTAACTGTGTTACCAGCTTGTTACTGTAAGACCGTAAGATGCACTTGATCTTCACAGGATTTTACTGAATACTGTAATTCATAGCTGAAGTCCTGTATATTACCCATGCTAACATCCCATGCAGTGTTATTTTCAACCTGGTCTCATAGTCAAAACCTGTTTCTATATACATTTGAACAAAACTCGTTTAATGTGTCTCCAGGTCCATTTCTCTGCTGTTCAGGTGAAACGATCACTAGAGGCGCTACAACAACTCAGTGTTTTATTCACTTTCACAGAAATCACAAGTACAAGGAATTATGTAAACACTTGTTTATTTACTCTGTTACTCCGACTCTGCTGTATTACGATATCCACTGTTACTATAACGCATCATTTGAAAAAACATACATTTTAACACTTGTATTACAGACCCAACAACATTTACACACTTCTTCCAGTTTACTATCAGTGTACACAACAGTGTATTAACTTGTGCAGTCACATGTGTTGAACTCAGAGTTTAGCATTAATAATAAAGAAAACATATTTGCTTTTTTTTTTAATTGGAGCATGACAATTAAAAAAAAACCTAGCACACCTGAAGATTGGTTGGTAGGACATATACTGTAATCAAGACAAAAAATGAAAAACTCCACACACAACCATAACTTGCAGAAAAATCACATAACTTTTATTGCAACGTTTAATTACTTTCATCAGGATGTCTGTTATTTTTCTGCAAGTTATGGTTGTGTGCAGGATTTGTTCTTTTTTGATTTGGAGCATGACACAAATAGGGGAATTGGATCATGACATTTATTAATTCTATAGTAAAACATTAAAGTAAGAGAGTACACATGTTTAGCAAGAAGATATGGTAACAAGGATCAAATATGTGACAGATTGAGTAGTCGTCATCAGTCAGTCAAGGGCACCAGGATCAAATGAACACTGAATGTCTGCTGAATTCATCACAACCAATACTTCCCAAAATCTCATTTAACTCTGTGGTTGTTCACATAAGAAACGTTCTTGAGCCCAAAACAGCAAGACGGAGTGCAACGGAATAGTGAACGCACAGGTCTCATTTTGAACCACTTTCAATGTAATGTAACACGAACGCCGCAAGAAAAAGCAGTGAGACAAAATAACAGACGGAAATAAAAAACGCATAGTAAACAGCCCCAAAGTAAACTTCAATCACATCCTCTCAATAATACTCAAGGTTTTCTAAATTCTCCATAAAATTAGACAGTTTGTACCAAATATGATGATTTCTGTGAGACTCAAATGCAGTTTTCCCTTTCGATAGCTGTGGCAGGCGTCAAGGCTTTTATCTGATGTAAAGTTCTTGGAGGTCAATTAAGAGAGTATGCAGTTTATCTAACAGCCACTAACAAATGTTAACATTTTGAACTTAGGAGCTGAAAGTTTTCTCGTTTATCTTAAGGCTGGTTTACACTACATGACTTTTGCACCGATTTTAGATTAGTCGGGCAGAGTTGGTGCTAGTCGAGGCTCCAATCTGCAGATTTTGAGGATGTCAGAGAAAATCGCTTAGTGTATGATGGGTACAGACTCTCCCTCCAACTCTTATTTCATAAAGTTGGGGGATATAAAGCATGTTTTGGGACAAAACTGACCGCTATAAAATCAGGTGCACAGACAATATTTCCTCAGAAATTCTTCCTTCAAGACAGAGATCATCTCTTGTCTAGAAGCCCTCTACCTTCGGCGTCGATATACACAAGTCAGTGATGAAATCTTTGCGGGAAAACATTCCGCTCCCCTGCAGTGTTCTGGCAAACATCACACCGCCTCGCCGATTGACGCTTCGCTGGTGAACGGGCCTCAGCATCCTGATTCTCCGCAGCGCTTCAGCAGGGTTTGTGTATCCTTACAAAGCAGTTGTATATTGTGTGATTATAAATACATATGGATTTATATATCTAAAAGAGTCACATACGTGTTCGCGTCTTTTTAAAGATGTCGTTCCGTAAGTGCTCCTTGTGCGAGAGGCACATCCCACCGTCAGATCAGCATGAGAGCATGGCCATGCCCACACATTCAGCTCTTATAGAGACCGACTGCTCTTACTGTGAGTCTCAAGATGCTTCGCTCATGAATTACCCTCGTTCTGAGGGATGATTCAGCCTCACGCGCCCTCCCACCCGCCTCTTCTGTAATACCAAAGGATTCACATGAGGAAGCATGGAGGGGCAACGAGGTCGAGTAGGGTGACTTTGAGATGGTCCTTGTAGCGGCACACGCCCCTCAATCTCTCCAAAGCGCATGTTTTCCGATACGCTATGTGCGAGACGAGCTCCGGCCTTCTGAAAGACCATGCGGCCTTGTCTCGTGCAGAGGTTCTGATGCTGGGGATAATAATGACGATGTCATTATGTCTCTCGCTGCATCAGGCGAGTGGTCAGTGGATGATGCTGCGCCCTTCCCCCCGGTGAGGATTGTGCACACGCCTCTGAAAGGGAGATTCTCCGCGTCCTTACAAGGGCGGTCGAAGAGCTTCGGACTGAGTGGTCTCGCCCAGAGGAACCAGAACAGTCTCGCCTCGATAAATGGTTTCAGTGGTCCAGACACCGTCAAACGGCAGCGTTTGCCCAACTCTTCTCCAAAGTCCACAACAAACTATCCAAGTCCTGGCGTGTGATCTTATATGGTGCGCTCGCGCAGTGACGTGTGGATCGCATTATTTAATGTGGATCATGGGGAAGAAAATGGTTCTGCCCAATTACCCCCTGTGGAGGAATTGGTAGCAGCACACCTCTGCCCAGCGAGTAACAGGTACATCCTTCCAAACCCTGTCGACAAACGTCTGAATTGGCGGGAAACACTTGCTCAGCAGCAGAACAAGCTGGATCAGCACTCCACACAATGGCGGTGCTCCAGGAATTTCAAGCCAAGCTCCTCAGGCAAATGGATGAGCACAGCTTCGATCCAGAGACATTCAAAGAGCTCTTCACCGCTACAAATTTGGCACTGCATACCACGAAAGTCAGTGCGCAGGCCATCGGCAAGTCCATGGTCAACCAGGCAGTTCTGGATCGATGTAAATGGCTGACCCTCTTTTGAATGCTCCAGTGTCTTCAGCTGACCTCTTTGGCGGCTCTGTGAATAAGTTCTTCAGCAGCAGTCCCAGGCTATGAGACACTTTATGCCCAAATGGAGTATATTACAGCTGGTTTGCCCTCGCTCTGTTTCCAGCCACCGCCCGACTAAAAGCCCCATACCGCTGTATCACCGGCATCTGCGTATCAGAACGTGCAGCAAAAGCGTCCTGACGGCACAACAATTTGAAACGGAAAGCAGAGCCCATGGATCCCTCCGGGTCTGCTCCAAAAAAGGCATAGATGTGTATTTCTGTAACTGCTGATCTCCTGGGATTTTCACACACAACAGTCTCTAGAATTTACTCCGAATGGTGCAAAAACAAAAATCATCCAGTGAGCAACAGTTCTGTGTATGAAACACTTGTTGATGAGAGATCAACAGAGAATGGCCAGACTGGTTTGAACTGATAAAGTCTACAGTAACTCAGATAACCACTCTGTACAATTGTGATGAGAAGAATATAATCTCTGAATGCTGTTCTGAGATGCGGGTTGGTGCTATTTTGGGGGCACAAGGGGAACCTACCCAATATTAGTGCAGCAGAAATTTGAGCAGCATTCGGAGTCAAAACAGGGCACCAGCGACTTATTTTTCTCCAATTTTATAGCACACCATGTCGTCTGCCAGACGCGTCCGGTGTGCGAACAAGCGCAACACCAAACACTGACGGCAGAGGCGCTGACACACCTGAATGCTTAGACTTCAAACACAATCTGCCTATATGCGTGTTAATGCAAAAAATATGGAATTTATAAAAAATAAATGGCTCATATTTAGTTTGACCGCCTGAGTGTGAAGAAGTTTAAGCCACATCCTTTCACTGAGCATTTGTTGAAAAAATACTGAAGAATTTCAGGTCCTATTTTGGAACATATTAGTGGAAAGTGTGACATGTAATTAGAAATCATTCAGCAGCCATCATTGCTGTTTCTGTTTTGTGTTTGTTTCAGAACTTTGCCTACAATGAGCATGACAAACCTGATTTCTTTTTTCATATCCCATACTTCCTGTCTGTTTCAGAGTTGTCAGGTGGCTCAGCTGATCCAGTGATGCGGATTCTTCTGGTGGGCAGGAAGGGTTCTGGGAAAAGGTCATCAGGAAACACAATACTGGGACAAAGGAAGTTTCAAGTTAAAAGGCCTCAAGTTGATGTTTGTGAGGATACGTCACAGATCAATGGAAAGCAGGTGCATGTGATTGATCCTCCAGATCTACTGGATCCAGATCTCTCTAAAGAGAAGTTTAAGAGTCTGAAAGAGAAAGTCCTCAGCTCTCTGTTCAGCAGGTCTCAGTGCAGTTCTTCTGATCGTGCCTTTAGAGACAAAAGTGGAAAATGAGGAAGAGATTTTATATTTGATTAAAGATATATTAGGACCTGATGTCCAGAAATACATCATGGTTCTGTTCACACATGGAGATGAACTGGAGGATCTGGACCAGACCATTGATGAATATCTACGAGACAAAGATCATGCGGATCTACAGCAGCTGGTGACAGAATGTGGAGGAAGATTTCACTGTTTCAATAACAAACGTGAAGTAGAAGATCAGGTCACACAATTACTGCAGAAGATTGAGAGAATGGCAGGAGAAAATGGTGGGAAATTAATCAAAGCACAAAGGAGAAGGAGCAGAGACACTGATGTCAATTGTACGTCTATTTGTCATTCTAAATTACTTTAAAAATGTATACCACAGAGTCACTAATATGTTGTGAAACTAATCTTTAAAATGGGGAAGCCAGATTATTTGTGTACTGTAAAAAAGTATTTAAATAACAGCACATTGATATATTGAGTGAGTTGAGCTCTGTTTTTTCTGTAGTTTCAGGAGAGAGTCCAGCAGATGAGCATCTGATTCCTGAGAGAAGAAAACAGCAGATCAGACTGGTGTTACTGGGGAAAACTGGGGTTGGGAAAAGCTCAACAGGAAACGCAATCCTCGGTAGAAATGTGTTTAAATCTTCTGTTGACTCAAACTCTCAGACGAAAGAGTGCAGCTCAGAAACCAATGTGAGGATCGGTAAAGAGATCTCTGTGATCGACACTCCTGGACTTTATGATACTGAACTCAGTAAAGACGAGGTTATTAAAGAAATGTTGAAATGCATCTTCTTATCCTCTCCTGGACCGCACGCTTTTCTCATCGTGATTAAAGTCGGACGATTCACTGAGGAGGAGAAAAATACAGTGAAGCAGCTGAAAGAAGTGTTTGGAGAACACATGGAGAAATACACAATGATCATCTTCACTCACAAAGATCAGTTAGACCAGGAAAATAAATCCATTGAAGAATATCTACAGAAAGCTGATCCAGATCTTCAGACTCTTGTAAAGAACTGTGGAAACAGATACTTCTGTCTGGACAACAAATCCGCCAGTTACCCACAGTTCAGAGATCTCCTCAAGAAAATAGAGATGATGATGGCAGACAATGGAGGGATGCACTTCACCAGTGAGATGTTTGAAGGAGCAGAGAAGTGCATTCAGGAGAATATTGAGCAGTATATACAGGAGCACAATGTATTTAACATGACACAGCATTCTATAGAGGTGCCACGAAATCATGCATTGAGCGTCATCATTGCAAGTATTTGCATAATTGGTGGAGCATTTTACATTCTAAAGAAGCCTCGAGATCTTATGATGATATCAGGAATTTTGGGTGGGGCCTTAATGAAACTATCACGTGAGAAAATGTGTACAGTTCAGTGAGAACAGTCAAGTTAATAATCAAACACTTTAGCTTTTTGATTAATCCCTCCAACTGAAAACATAAAATGTTGGGATCCACTAATAATGTTAATAACGTTTTTTTTGTAAAGTCATTTGTGAAAAATATGATAATTTCCCACCCTGTGTCTGGCCCTCGGACTGAAATGTTTGGTTAATCACTGTTATGATTGACTAACATCGTGCAGCTAAATACACTGTATCTGAAACTCAATGGGAAGAATGAACCAGCTCCAAAACAACAGAAACTATCAGGGTTACACATCACACAAATCCAACACATTACATGTGAATCAAACTGCCCAGCATTCATGATTAAACATACATAAATAACACATGATCCAATATCAGTGGAAAGGAGCCGAGTAACACGTGATGGCTGTACCGTTCATAAACGCGGCACACATTAAATGATGCTGTCTGCAGTGGAAGTGTTCACTACAGTGTGTTACTGTGACAAAAACACACGTCACTGTTCACAACACACATGCTGGCACTACTCCAGACAGCTGGACAAATGGACCGGCCAGTTTGGATCGTTTGCTTTGATGCGTCCAGTGTAGACCGTGTGAGGGTCTCGTTTTAAGAGTTATAACTTGACACAGCATCTTTTAAAGCGAAACGCTGGTAACGGTCAAAGACATCTGTCTAGTGCATGGAAAGGTTAAACGAAATAGTCCAGATGGGCATGAGTAGTAAGTTTCTTTACAAGAGTGGAGCAAGGCCTATCTGTTGCTTTACTCGAGTTTGTTTACAGACTGGAATGCCAGTGGGCGGGGCCGAAAGGGTGCAATGATGTAAAAGTAGGTGTTGATGTCTGCAGATTGGAGGCGGTCATGCATTCATGGTGACATCACTGGTATACATATGTCAGAACGAGCCGTTTTTGAGGCAGGGTGTGAAGAAATGCTCTTTTTGGACTTTTTGTCAGAAACTTACAGTATGTTTAATACAATAAACTCTCATATGTTAAAAGATCAAGGAAAATGTTATTCCTGAAGACATGACCCCTTTAATGTTGCATTTTCCATTGCGTGCCACGAGTGAGACGATGCACTGCTTCCAGGCTGATCCCTTTCTCTCGCAGCACGTGCAGGTAAATGTCCTCTCACAAGAGACGCAAAGTATCAGTGGGGATCTCTGGTCTTGCTGTTGTGAAACATTGGATGCAAGTTGCTATGGGTGTTTTTACACTCAAGTCCTCTAAACTGTGTCACATGTGAGTGAAACTTTGGGCCACATCAGCTGCGGTGTGACCGTAAGCTTTATTGTTCCAGACGAACAGACTTTAACAAGTTCAGGAAATAAACCCCTCAACTGTCTACATCGGGCGTGTCCGTTGGCATGATGCACCGCAACAGCTTGAGGATGTCTGCACTGGACACGTCCAACCAAACTTCCAAAGCGGTCCATATTGTTGGCAGGAGTGCCAGCGCATACAACACGACAGGGCATCCGTTCATTGTCTGCAACGTGCTTCAACGGACGCCTCCAGTGTAGATGGCATCATTGCACCAACAGTGGTGTTGCATACCCCTCAGCATGTGTAGTTGCACCCCTGGATAATATATTCGGTTAACGTTGATCATTTGCAAATATGTTATTGGACTGTTTAGTTTGATCTTTTTTAGAGGTCGACCGATTAATCGGCCGATTTTTTGCATTTTTTACATAATCGGCATCGGCCAATATCCAAGTATATCAAGCCGATTATTAGGCAGGCGCATCTGTGGGCAGCCTAGTGTTGTTGTGGAACACGTGTTCGACGCACGCTGCCCCTAGAGTCATTCTCCAGCAGAGTGAGCAGACCTCATCCAGTGCCTAAGGAAGGAGCTAAGTTCCTTGGAGAAAACAGTAAGGGTTAAATTTGTATAACTTCTTTAGATTTAATTAAAAACTTTTGATATGTTACTGCCAACTTCGAGAAAAAACGTGATAGGCAACATGACGTTCGGCTACTTTGGATATTGATAGTGTAGTTGAAGTTGCATTATCACAGCAGAAGGGTTGCTATCATGTCACAATAAGTACAGACAGTGAATCTGAGACTTTTATTTGTTCTGTTTGTGTGTCTTATATTTGAGGGGGTTGTCACTCAATGCAGAGAAATCAGTAATAAAAAAGATACCAACGCACTATAGGCTATTGAAGGACTGGCTTTGGTAAGCTTGGACGTTATCGGTTCTGCTGTCGGTACTGGAGAAATTAAGAAAATACATTCTTTGTTGCTATAAAGAGAAAGTTATTTTATCTCGCCAGCCATTTCTATGTATAATAATATGAAACCATTTGTCTGTGATGCAATTTAGCTATTCGCAGTCAGAGAGAGAGAGAGAGAGAGAGAGAGAGAGAGAGAGAGAGAGAGAGAGAGAGAGAGAGAGAGAGAGAGAGAGAGAGCGAGCGAGAGAGATGAGAGAGAGAGAGCGAGAGAGAGAGAGAGAGAGTGAGAGAGAGAGAGCGAGAGAGAGAGAGAGAGAGCGAGAGAGAGAGAGAGTGAGAGAGAGAGAGCGAGCGAGAGAGAGAGAGAGTGAGAGAGAGAGAGCGAGAGAGAGAGAGAGAGAGAGAGAGAGAGAGAGAGAGATATCCCTCACGCGGTGCCACAGCGAGCACAACACGAGCCCTGCTTAATGAGTGACAGAACTAAACATTCAGACATAGCCTGGTTTAGATCTGTGATTATTAGTCAGATTTTATTTTAGATTTGCCTTCCAAAGATTATAAAAAGAATATTTATACATAAGCCGCATTCTGTCTAGCACAACTTCCTTCCCTTCACAGCGGTGCACTGACATTTCTCCCTAAAACTCAAACTTAACGTCAGAATCAGCACGATCGGTGATTGTTGTAAAATGCAGTCTAGCTACTGTTGCTAAATTGCGGGACGCGTTTAATAATAAAAAGAGCGCAAGAGATACCGTTCCCAAGGCGGCGCGCGCTCCGAAACACACCACAAAGAGACAAGCAAAGTATAGGCTACTTTGGGTTTCATGCGTCTAAACGATCAACTATACACAAAAATATGTCAAAACGACCGGCTTGGAGATTCACTTAAACACAGTTTATGTCTTAAATGGACGTAGTTATGGAAATAGTTGGGAGAAAATATGCTGCATCAGGAGTCTATTAGATCTGAACTCGGTCTTAAAGGGGAAGCGGTCTATTAAACATGTGACGATTGAGCCATTACTGCGAATCAAACAACAAAAGGCAAAGAGAAAATCACTTACAGCTCTTGAATGAATAACTTCTGCATTAATAAGCATTAATCTATCTATGATAAAGTATGCAGTGTTATTTTACAATTGATTACTTTATTAGATTTCTTTTAGACCACACCTGAACAGTAATGTTAGTAGACCTTCCTGAAATAAAATCACTGTGCCTATATAACGTTTATATTTGTTATATATATATATATATATATATATATATATATATATATAACAAAAATAACCGTTAAGAATAGCGTTAAAGTACCGGATCGATAAGCAGTATCGGTAAGATAGTAATACCATTAAACCTTACCGATACCCATCCCTAGTAATGCCTGTGCTTCTCTTGGATGCTCTGAATATTGGATTACGTGTCTGGATGGCCCCTTAATTAAAGCTGCATTTGGATCTCAACCTTCGTGTCTCGGAGCAGTTCGTAACACCTGCTTTGTTTATTTAATATATTTGTTATTCATTATTTATACAATATGCTTTTACATAATACATTTTTAATTTAAGTGTCAAGTGTTCAATAAATGTCGATTTGTTGAGAAATTTTGTCTATCTTAAGTAATTATTTGTGTTACATTTTATCTTTCAAATAAGAGGTTAAAAACAAGCACATATCGGCCAAATATCGGCCAAAATAAACCGGCAGCATTAATCGACCATCAGCCGACCCGGATTTCAAAAGATCGGCATCGGCCTGAAAAAACCAATATCGGTCGACCTCTAATCTTTTTGTATTGTATTCTATATTATATCCAAAGAATACTGAATAAAATGCATTAAAATATAACCTGGCATAATGTTTAAGTCTGGTTTATGCTAATCTGGAGGCAGCCACTTCAAACTCTGTGTGTCAATGAGACCGCATGACTTTGTGAGTACAGTTATTCTGTAAATACCAGATGAGGGGTGTTTTAGGGGCTTTTGAAGATTGCAATGGATTCTGATCTTCTGTTTATGAACACAGGTTTTGCCATTTGTGTTTATGTTTTCAGAGTTGTTATCTTAAAGGAATATTTCACCCACAATATAAATTCTCTCATTATTCACTGACGCTGATTGCAGGATTACTTTTATGCTGCCTAAATGTAACTGTTGGACCATCAAAGTGCTGCAACCCTTTCAGGACTCTTGTAGAAACGTTTGAGAAGCTCCTGCGTCTGAGTCGGCATTCATTCTTATAATGTGTCATGTATTCAAGTCATGACTAACAACAGCAAAAGCTCATCTTCCTCATGTTCTAGTGAGATAATACATTTACACCCTTTTCTGACCTACGGCATTAATAATGCATGATGGGGTATTTAACAAATGATCAATTCATTTACATAAAACAATCCGAGCGGGTGAATCACTGACTTCATCTCGTTATATATGACACATCATCAACTAATGTAATGCTATTGAAATAAAGCACTGAAATTAATATCATTCCACAAAATCAATCATCCATCATGTCACGACTCTTCTAAAGTCACTGCTTGAGTATCATCTAGATTTCTGAGTTTCCCTGTTTGCTGTGGTCATTCATGTGCTCACAACTCATCATTTCCACATTTGCGACTCTATTTGAGGGTGAGGTTAAACCCTGAGGAACTGCCCAACCAGAACTAAAAGTGAAAGAAAAGCACATGTTCAGAACAGCAGCTCTTCTCTCTGTAAGTTTACATTCCCTGTATTGGCATGTTTTATGCAAAAAGATAGATTTATTTAATTTTCTTGTATATGATTTATTTTAATTCTATATTTATGGTTTTAGCAAAAGCACTCTGAGTCAGAGATAGTGAAGATGGCAGAGGATACTTCACCACCTCATGGTAAGAAGTCTTTTCTTCACAGACTTGAATTTAAGTGAAATCTAAAGTGAAACAAATATTTTTAAGTTATTATTCTCTGATGTTTGGTGTATGTCTGTGACAGTAACGGATGTCAGTGTAAATGTATAATGCACAGTCCTGCTCTAAACATTTCATGCTGAGCAGACATTTTTACAGATTGCTGTATATTATTTGTGAATTAATGAGCAACCATTCATGTATTTGTCTTTCTGTTTTGCTCATTCCACAAGTATATATATATATATTACAGATATTAGCAATACGTTTTACAAACAAGATTCGTGAAAAAGGGATGAAAAGGGAACCAGGGAAGTGAAACCAGTTAATGTGATCACATGAACTAAGCTTGGAATATGGAATAAACCATGTTTGCTTTATTACATGAAGGTCATACATGACTCATACATGTTTAAATGTCAGAAATACAGTTGGAGAGACATGTTATCCGGTATGAATCAGGGATATCATATAAATAATAATAATCTATACAGATCAAGATTTGTTCAAAACACAAACACTACATCAACAGAAAAAGGAACATCAGTGTTTGCAACAGAAACTTAAAGCAACACATACAGATACGGCAAAAACATAGTAAATAAACTGAAGAATGACATTTCAATTGTCACTTGACTTGAGCGTGTTTTATTGCATATTCATATCAATGTTTTCAGACTCAGAGTTGGTATCTAGAGGCTCCAGCTCCAGTGATGCGGATTCTTCTGATGGGCAGGAAGCGTTCTGGGAAAAGCTCATCAGGAAACACAATACTGGGACTAAAGTCCAAATTTGAAGTTCGAAAACGAAATAAGAGGCATGAAGCAGAAGTTTGTGATGAGATAACACACATTGGTCGTAAGCAGGTGCATGTGATTGATCCTCCAGATCTACTGGATCCAGATCTCTCTAAAGAGAAGTTTAAGAGTCTGAAAGAGAAAGTCCTCATTCTCTGTTCAGCAGGTCTCAGTGCAGTTCTTCTGATCGTGCCTTTAGAGACAAAAGTGGAAAATGAGGAAGAGATTTTATATTTGATTAAAGATATATTAGGACCTGATGTCCAGAAATACATCATGGTTCTGTTCACACATGGAGATGAACTGGAGGATCTGGACCAGACCATTGATGAATATCTACCAGACAAAGATCATGCGGATCTACAGCAGCTGGTGACAGAATGTGGAGGAAGATTTCACTGTTTCAATAACAGGAGTAAAGAAAAAGATCAGGTCACACAATTACTGCAGAAGATTGAGAGAATGGTGGCAGGAAACGGTGGGACATTCATCATGGGACAAATGAAAAGGAGTGACAGCAAGGGGACTGATATTGATTGTAAGTGTTTTTTGGTCATTATTAATTTTAGGGATACATCAACACCATTTGTTACAGACTTGAGTACGAGTAGTTATTGTTTCTTTAAGATTCTCACTGATACAATATGGTACCTGTATTTGTTCAGTTGATGATTCAGTGGCAGTAAGTTTCACATTTCATGAACCATTAACTCGACTAGAAATAAAACACGAGACACCAACGCTCACCTCAAAATAGATTATCCACTATAGATTAAGAATGGAAATGTACTGGGTAATAGATAGTAAAGATATCAATCATTTCAGTTGGGTTCATTTGTTGGTAAACACGGAACATATTCACATTTTCTACAACTATATAATCCACGCATCACAACGCATACTGAACTGCTGTTGAACAGTTACAGTAATCCCTGACAGATCATTTAATCCACAGCATTTCTGGAGTACATCCATAGTTGTGTTCATTCTGCTCTATGGGAAATTGTTCCCTAAGATAGAAGCATGAATAATTTAGTCACTCTGGATGAAATCAATCTCAAATATGTCACACTGATCATTAAAACAGAGAAGTTCAGAGTCGTGTGTAATTAAACGGTGCATATACTGTATGTGGTCTGCTGTAGTTTCAGGAGACAGTCCAGCCGAAGAACTTGCACTTAAGCATCAGATTCAAGAAAGGAAGAATAGATCAGACTGGTGTTACTGGGGAAAACTGGAGTCTGAAAAAGTGCAACAGGAAACGTAATCCTCGGCAGAAATGTGTTTATTTCTTGCTCAAACTCTCAGACGAAAGAGTGCAGATCAGAAACCAATGTGAGGATCGGTAAAGAGATCTCAGTGATCGACACTCCTGGACTTTATGATACTGAACTCAGTAAAGACGAGGTTATAAAAGAAATGGTGAAATGCATCTTCTTATCCTCTCCTGGACCGCACGCTTTTCTCATCGTGATTAAAGTCGGACGATTCACTGAGGAGGAGAAAAATACAGTGAAGCAGCTGAAAGAAGTTTTTGGAGACAAGGATAAGCTAAAGAAAAATGAAACCATTGAAGAGGTTTTACAGAAAGGTGATTAAGACCTTAAAACACTTTAAGAGTGTTGTGAGTTGAGAGTTGTGGAAACCGATTCTTTGCTTTGAACAACAACTCTGCCAGTTTCCCACAGTTTAAAGATCTCCTTGGCAAAATAGAGGTGATGGTGGCAGAAAACAGAGGACACTTCACAAATGATGTGTTTAGGGGAACAGAGGAGCACCTCCAGGAGGTTCAGAAACATAATTTGGAGGAGAAACTCAAGCATTACCAACAGGAGCACAAAGAGGTCAATCACAATCAAACAGAATGGCAGAGGATATCCTGGCGGTTAGCAGAGGAGTCACGGCATGAAGCTCAGGAATCCTTTTTCTCTGATGTGTGCATAACAGCTGTAGCCAAACTTCTGAAGTGAGTAGATGTCACCGCTGAAGAGAGAGAGAGTGCCATAAAGAAAGCAGAGAGTAAAGGAATCAGCCGTGGGACAGCCATAAGACTTGCAGTCAGAGCCACACGAAAATTTGCAAAACAGACAATGTGTGAAACTCAGTGAGAAAGATCATTATTCATCAACTCCACAAACTAAAACTTCATCATGCATCTCAGGATTACACAAAACACACATCCAACACAATGCATCTGAATCAAACTCTCCAGCAGCACAAAAAAAACATAAATATCAAACAGTCATGATTGAAACTGGGTTCTCACAGTTTTTGCCATCAGTTCCAATAGTGTTTTTAATTTTGCAATAACAGTTCCTTTGCAAACTTTAAGACATTTTATGACTGTTCAGAAACCCATGCTGATATGAGCCAAAACACGGTGATCCACGGTAAAGGACTGCACACACACATACTGTATGTACTGTATCCTGCACTGACACGATCAGGAACTGTTCAACTTTAGCCACTCCAAAACTGAGACAGTCGTGACCTCTCACATCCTCCATATTTGTGTTCGCACCGGACGAGACGCAGTTCTCTCAGCCAGTGGCAGCAGTGGAATGGAGCCAGACGAGACACGTTTGTAGAGGTTGAACTTGTTACGCAAAGTAGATTTTGGTTTGAATAGATGCTTTTTACGCATTGAGGAGGACATTTCACATGTTGTTATAGTACAATCAGCTCTTATCTATCAAAAGATCATGGAAAATCACTTCACCCCTTTAAATAATTGCCATCCTGTTCTCATACTAATGTTCAGCCAATGGAACAAAACCCGATCTCATACGATTTGGGCTTTGCACATCTTCAAATTGTAAAAATTCATACAAACAAACTCGATTTGCGAATTACGATTTGAAGATGTGCAAAGCCCCAGATGTAAAATGCGAAAGTAAACTCAAGTTCCGCGTGTGAGACGCTGTTGAAGTGATTATTAATTATATGCCCAAACCCCATATCTAAACCTAAACATAGATTATAGCGTTAAAGGACGATTTTAAGATTAATGAGTATGTTGTGTATAATGGAATAAAGTTTTTGTCGAGTTTTATAGAGTCGATGTATGTAAAACTTTATATTAATGGTCCCAAGTAGATATTTAACTGACTATAAGCGACTTATCAACGGGCTTGCTATAGGTATTAAACAGTGTTTCAACAAACATTCAGTAGACTTCAGTAGCCTGTATAGATCTTTATTAATGAACTACTTACACTTATCAACGGGCTTGCTATAGGTATTAAATGGTGAAAAACTTGTTAGTTGACTGATGAAGGGTTTGGTTGGCAATTCATTAATAATCTATTTATTACATTTCAAGAGTGTTGTCCATCATTAGACCGAGGTGATGCAGTCAGAGATTGAGATGAGGTGCGTCACAGTTCAATCGGCCGGTAATTTCAGTGAAATCCAAGGTTCAGGCATTGGCATATGAAGTATCCATGTCTTATGGTTGGAGTTGGCATTAATTCATCCTCTGAAGTCCATCATAATAGACTGAAGTGATGTTTGGCTGGCACCGGCTGCATTTAGTCATCATCATTCTGCGACATGTAGCAGTGGAGTTCAACATGAAGCAGGTATGGTGCTGGATCCAGCCGGTTCTGGTGACCTCAGGATAGGAGTCCCGAGGTTGAGACAGGGAAACAAATAAAATAATATAAGCATAGGGGAAGCATATACAAGGAGCAAAGCAGAGGCCCTAAAACAGATCCCTGTGGCACTCCATATTTTACATTTGTTTGGTTTGACAATTCCTCATTTACAAAGACAAAGTGCTAGTGGTCTGCTAAATATTATCTTATACCATGCTAATGCAACTCCACAAATGTAAAAAATAAAAGTTAAAAACAATTATTCAGGAGATTCTTAACAATTTTGAGAAAACAGCAGAACCACAGTGATATAACATCACCTCAAACAAGCTGAAGTACAGATCCCTATGCTTTAAACAGCATGACAAAGTTCTGTCCTTCTGGACAAGGGATGAGAACAGTCACAAACAGCTGGAAACAATTACTGTTATTGCAAACAATAACAAGAGGGAAGATAAAGAAATAGGTTCCTAAATGACACCATGATGACACCTGCATAGAAGATTCCTCCTTGAGAACCCCAACTGCAAGATCTCATACTCTGTTCTGCCATATGTCCTTCTGAGTGGTGCAGCCACCCATCGCAGACAGAGAGACCTGCCTTTACAAGGGACATGAAGACCTCAGTTGTGTTATAGAGAAGCTACGTTCTTTCATTGGGAGCACTGACTTGGAGAAAATGTGAGTCAACATGCTGTGATTCAAACTTTTTAAAGTTGATGCTGTTTGTTTTCTCCATTGTTTCATGCGAGTTAATTAGATACTTGTTCAATAATTGCATCTGACACTTAAATTTGTATCATCAAAATAAAATGTTTTTTCTCCTAATGCGTCCTGTCAACTGTGTTACGTGTGATTTTTATGTCATAAATCTTTTAAATGTTGGCTGTAATAAAAATGATGGGGGACATTTCTAGAGAGGGAAGTCGTACATAAGGACGTTGAATAAATTTAAGTTCAGTGTAATGGGGATTGATGTTGAAAACAATATTAATATTGATGATAGCATCCCACAGAATATGTTATCAAAATTAATATATGTTTTAAATCAGCTAGACAACCTCAAACCCTGCTGAATAGACTCAAGAACTTCCAAACAAATGTTTTATCAACTGTAGTACTTCATTCATGTCTTCTATGACACAGCTTTAGTCTGTAACACAATTAATCAAATGTTTATTTTCATTTATATATTTAAAAAGTCATTCGAGCTTAAGTTGGCAACTAATGAGTGGAGAAGCGATCTATCTACAGGAGTCTGCAGTTGTATGTAAGTGTGTTTATTTCATTGTTTTTAACGTTGTTATAGTGGTATTCATTGCTAGATCAGGTGCTGTTTGTTTACTGTCTTGAACACGGGTCGCTTAGACGTGTGTTTGGTGTGTGTGCGCGCTATATTTGTGTTGACTTGTCCCATAGTATTCGCTGATAAAATTGTCAGACTTGTTGAAACTTGTCACGTAGGAATCGTTGCTAGATTTGCTGAGACTACGGGTTGGTTAACCTGTGTGTGGGTAAAACTATCGTCGTTTTAGTGTCTGCAAACAGTGCTTCACTGGTTTTAGAGTATTATTATTGCTAAGTGCAGCATAATTTATTTGCGCTGTACAGAAGTGCGTTTGTTCCCGCGCAACCCTGAGTTTCGGTTTCGGGTGACCACGTGACTAGCTTTGTTGTGATAAGTAGCATTAAGGCGTGGCTGCTTTTTTCCACTGAACGGCTCTTAAAAGTGGTTATTTATTGGACTTAATGCTGACGCGGAAGCGGCAGCGGAAGTGGTGGCACTCGTGTGAACCCCTCCTCGTGTGAAGACCTACTTGGGTAAAGACCAGCGAGTCTACCTGTGCGAGTATAAAGACCTACTTGGGTAAAGACCAGCGAGTCTACCTGTGCGAGTATAAAGACCTACTTGGGTAAAGACCAGCGAGTCTACCTGTGCGAGTATAAAGACCTACTTGGGTAAAGACCAGCGAGTCTACCTGTGCGAGTCCACCGAGCAAGGACACTGACAAGGCTCCACTCACCAAAGCACTTAAGTATTTTTTATTTTTATCTCTTTTACTATTTTACTTATACATACATGTCTAATTCACTAATAACACATGCCTTCAAGCACATCCCTGTTATCTGTTGTAGACCGTTCACAAGATACAGATGCAAGACAAAACGCAACCCACACAACCTACGCCCGCTCTGCACTTCAACACCTGCTCCACTCTCGTTCTCAGTGGGACTCTGGAACTGCCAGTCTGCTGTGAACAAAGCTGCCTTCATTCCAGCTTTCGCCACGCAGTCCACCCTCAGCATCCTAGCACTGACAGAGACATGGATACGTCCTGAGGATACAGCAACACCTGCTGCTCTCTCTAACAACTTCTCCTTCTCCCACACCCCTCGACATTCTGGTAGGGGTGGGGGAACAGGTTTGCTCATTCATAATAACTGGACTTTTTCACCACAGGCTTCACTATGTAACAATACATCTTTTGAATTCCATGCCATTACTACAATGCAACCCACAAATTTACATGTTGTTGTCATCTATCGCCCCCCAGGTCAGCTGTCAAGCTTTCTGGAGGAATTGGATGTCCTGCTGTCCTCCTTGCCAGAGGATGGCAGGCCACTTGTGGTTCTTGGTGATTTCAACATACACCAGGACAAACCCCAGGCCGTTGAACTGAATACTCTTCTGGCCTCATTTGACTTGGAAAGACTACACACCACAGCAACTCACAGATCGGGAAACCAGCTAGACCTCATTTTTACACGTAACTGTACCACCTCTAATATTCTTGTTACACCTTTACATGTCTCTGATCACTACCTTGTTCAATTCAACATGATTCTCCCAACCATTGTAAAACCGACCCCACCTTTGGTTTCCTTTCGCCGTAACCTCCGTTCCCTCTCACCCTCTCGCCTTTCCACTGATGTCTCTGCCTCTCTTCCCACAATAAATGTATTTTCCATGCTTGATGTAAACACTGCCACAGACACACTTAGCTCTACTTTAACAACCTGTCTAGACAACATCTGTCCTCTCTCCTCTAGACCAGCACGGACTACACCACCCAGCCCCTGGCTGTCTGACGTCCTTCGTGAACATCGGACTGATCTCAGGGCAGCTGAGAGGAGATGGCGGAAATCTAAAGATCCAGTTGATCTAGGTAAATATCAGCTTCTGCTCGCAACTTTTTCAAATAATGTTAAAACTGCAAAAACTTCATATTACCAGACCAAGATCAACAGCACCACAGACACTCGTAGCTTGTTTAGGACATTTAACACACTTCTCTGCCCTCCCCCTCCACCACCTGACACATCACTGACAGCAGATATATTCGCCACATTTTTTACTGATAAGGTTACAGCCATCAGCAATACATTCACAGCACCACACCTTGTCAAACACCTGGCTCCAGTAGGCAACCCATCTTTCCCTATGTTCTCTCCTTTAACTGACACTGAGGTCTCTAAACTCCTCCTCTCCAACCACTCCACCACTTGTTCCCTTGACCCCATTCCATCACACCTTCTCCAGGCCATCTCTCCGTCCATCCTACCGGCACTTACACACATAATTAACACATCCCTTCTGGCAGGCACTTTTCCCACTACATTTAAGCAGGCTCGAGTAACTCCACTGCTGAAAAAACCTGCACTTAACCCCACACAGATAGAACACTACAGACCAGTCTCTCTCATCCCATTCATGGCAAAAACACTTGAAAGGGCAGTTTTCAATCAGATCTCCGCCTATCTCTCACAGAACAAGCTGCTGGATGACAATCAGTCAGGCTTCAGAAGTGGACACTCCACTGAGACTGCCCTGCTGTCTGTCATCGAGTCGCTGAGACAGGCGAGAGCTGAATCGAGATCATCCGTTCTGATTTTGCTGGACCTTTCTGCTGCCTTTGACACAGTCAACCATCAGATCCTTCTCTCCACCCTCTCTAAACTGGGTATCACTGGAACTGTGCTTGACTGGTTCAACTCGTATCTCTCAGAAAGGTCCTTTGAGGTAGCATGGAGAGGGGAAGTATCCAAGCCACACCAGTTACTTACTGGGGTACCTCAGGGATCAGTGCTTGGGCCACTTCTCTTCTCCATATACACAACATCACTGGGACCCATCATCCAGTCACATGGTTTCTCTTACCACTGCTACGCTGATGACAGGCAACTCTACTTGTCTTTCCAGCCCAACGACACCACAGTGACCACTCGAATCGCTGCCTGTCTGGCAGACATCTCGGCCTGGATGAAGGAACACCACCTTCAACTCAACCCAGCCAAGACCGAACTCCTTGTCTTTCCAGCCAACCCAGCTGTTAAACACAACATCACCGTGCAGCTGGGTCCAACTACAGTTTCGCCTTCCAAAACGGTCAGAAATCTAGGGGTAACCATTGATGATGCGCTAAATTTCACCGACCACATTTCAAAAACTGCAAGATCTTGTAGATTTACACTCTACAATATCAGGAAGATAAGACCCTTCCTCACTGTACATGCCACACAACTGCTCGTTCAGTCCCTTGTCATAACTAGACTGGACTACTGTAACGCTCTCATTGCAGGCCTTCCTGCATGTGCTATTAGACCTCTCCAAATGATCCAGAATGTAGCAGCACGTCTGGTCTTTAATGAACCTAAGAGAGCACATGTTACACCACTCTTTGTCTCTCTCCACTGGCTGCCGGTTCATGCACGTATTCAATTCAAGGCCCTGATGCTGGCATATAAAACAGTCACTGGGTCAGCTCCAGCATACCTAAAAACATTTATGCAGAGCTACGTTCCCACCAGAAGCCTGCGGTCAGCTAAGGAACGTCGCCTTGTCGTACCAAAACAAAGAGGCACCAAAACACTTTCCCGGACTTTCAGTTTCATCATACCACGGTGGTGGAATGACCTTCCCAACTCAATCCGGGAAGCTAACTCTCTCTCTATCTTCAAAAAACGGCTAAAAACACATCTTTTCCAAATGCACTTAACCGGTCGCTAAAAAAAAAAAAAAAAAAAAAAAAAAAAAATGTACATTTCTTGTTGCACTTAAATCTGTTTTGTATACTATTATGATGATAGTGAAACTTTGTAATATTGCACTTTTTGTACCACTGTCTCCCCAAGATGATTCGCTGATGTTCTTCCTCTTTTGTAAGTCGCTTTGGATAAAAGGGTCTGCCAAATGAATAAATGTAAATGTAAATGTAATGAATTTAGAAAATGACGGGGGTATATTTGTAACATCTGCTCCCTCCAACCAAAGGAGGGAGCAGAGGGAGCCCTCACCTGAATACTGACATCACTCAATTTCTTCTACAGTCACTTCCTGTTTGATATATATATATAGAGCCATGCTTTCCACCAACACTTCGCGAAGTATTGCCAGTTTTTCCTGCCTTACTGAGCGTTCTCTCCATTGCCATTGTTTATGCCTCATGTTATGACCTTTTGCCTGCCTTTTGGATTTCACGTTTTTGGATTACTGTTTTTGCCTTGGTTGCTTTCTTGGACTGCCTATATTTGTTTACTGAACCCAGCCTGCACCTTTGACCATTGCTTTGCCTGTCGTTTTGGATTGACTGCTTCAATAAAACTTCTGCACATGGATTCTCAACAAACGCCCAGTCTGAGTTCATTACAGAATACTTCGCCCGAAATGAATCCAGCAGAGATATCACAGCTCCAGACGGCCTATGCATACCAGAGTGAGATACTAAAGGATTTTCAAGTCCAACTTTCCAACCTACGAGCAGTCAATGAACATTTAACCCTTTACATTCAATTTCTTCCGTCAACTAGAGCTGAGCCGGTAAGGTTTTCACTACCAGACAAATTTGATGGTTCCGCTGAAAAGTGCAGAGGCTTTTTACGTCAGTGTAGAATTTACTTTTCCAATCAAGTTGAAGCATTTCGTCTAGATACTACAAAATGTTCTTTTATGATGACTTTGCTTACTGGAAAGGCATTAGATTGGGCCTCAGCTGTATGGGACAATGACTCCCAGTTACGAACGTCTTTTGACTATTTTACACAACAAATACAAGATGTATTTCAATATCCTGCAGGAGGACAGGACATCTCTGTACAGTTGTTGCATGTACGTCAAGGTAACCGATCAGCCGCTGATTATGCTATCCAATTCAGAACACTCGCAGCCCAGAGTGAATGGAACGATGTGGCACTTAAAACAGTGTTTCGAGAAGGACTTAACCATGAATTGCAAGCAGAATTGGCATGCAGAGATGTAACCTCAGACTTGTCTGCGTATATCACCATGGCTATTAAGCTAGATAATCTCATTCGTAACAAACCCCGTTCCAAACAGGTCAAAATGGCGCCTGTTCCAGTTGAGGCTGCTACTCTCTCCATGCCCCAATCCACAGAACCCATGCAAATTGGCTATACTAGAGTGTCACCAGAGGAACGACATCGCCGTCTGCAGGAGCATCTATGTTTCTACTGTGGCCAACCTAATCATCAGTGCAAAACCTGTCCCAATCGAACCAACAACACCTCAAGGAAAACAGTGAGTAATGAAAATTTCCTTACTGTTCGTCGTCAGAATTTCACCCTATCTGTATCCCTTGAGGTTTCAAATAAGGAACATTATGTTTCTGCACTAGTGGATTCTGGGGCCGCAGTCAATTTAATCCATGAAGATCTGGTCCAATAACTAAAAATCCCCACTCTGCCATGCATCCCTTCTATTGATATTACAGCAGTTGACAACAAACCCATTGGACAGGGTATCTCACAGCAGACTTTCCCAATAACTCTAAAAGTTGGACTGTTTCACACTGAAAATATATCATTCTATGTTATTCCTTCCCCCAAGAACCAGATCATTCTCGGTCACCCATGGTTGGCTATCCATGACCCTAGTATTTCCTGGAATCAAGGTGAAATCACCAAATGGTCTCTCCATTGTCAAGAGCATTGTTTCAACTCAAGGATAACCTTCCCATGTCTCACCACGAGTGTGGAAAGCCCAGATACCTCCACAGAGACATTAATTCCATTTGAATACTCAGAATTTTCAGAGGTCTTCAACAAGGCAAATGCAACCCAACTACCTCCCCATCGTCCATGGGATTGTGCCATTGAGCTCCTCCCTAATACTACTCCTCCTAAAAGTAAGGTTTATCCTTTGTCACTCCCAGAGACTCAAGCCATGGAAAACTACATTGAAGAAGCCTTGGCATCAGGTTTTATACATCCCTCTACCTCTCCAGGAGCTGCAGGGTTCTTCTTTGTAGAGAAAAAAGATGGCGGACTTAGACCATGTATAGATTTTCGAGGTCTCAATGCAATTACATTAAAGAACAGCTATCCGCTTCCTCTTGTTCCTTCAGCACTAGAACAACTCAGAGAGGCACGTTTCTTCACCAGACTAGATCTTCGTAGTGCCTACAACCTTATTCGAATCAGAGAAGGTGATGAATGGAAGACTGCCTTCGTCACCACTAGGGGGCACTATGAATATCAAGTTATGCCTTTTGGTCTAGTCAATGCCCCCTCTGTCTTCCAGTCCTTTATTAATGAAATCTTCAGAGACCTTTTGAATCACTTTGTCATTGCTTACATTGACGACATCCTAATTTATTCCCAAACAAAGGAGGAGCATATTCAACATGTCAAGACAGTCCTAACTCGGCTCCAACAGAACCAGCTCTACGTCAAAGCTGAAAAATGTGAGTTCCATAGCACTAGTATTAGTTTCTTAGGTTACATAATCAGTCATCACGGTGTGGAGATGGATATATCCAAGATCAAAGCAGTTACTGAATGGCCACAACCTACCACTATCAAGGAACTTCAGCGATTTCTTGGCTTTGCAAATTTCTACAGAAGATTTATTAGGAATTACAGCATCATCGCAGCTCCTCTAACATCATTACTCAAGGGCAAACCCAAGAGACTTCTATGGAACGAATCTGCTAACACTGCTTTCAATACCCTCAAGACTCGCTTCACTACTGCACCCATCCTCAAGCATCCTGATCCAAAATTACCCTTCATCATTGAAGTAGATGCTTACGATTATGGGATTGGGGCTGTTCTCTCTCAACGGCATGGTATGCCAGGACGGATGTTCCCATGTGCCTTCTATTCTCGTAAACTCACTGCTGCTGAAAGAAATTATGATGTAGGTAACAAGGAACTACTCTCTATGAAAGCTGCTATGGAGGAATGGAGACACTGGTTAGAGGGAGCAGAACATTCATTTCAAGTTATCACAGACCATAAGAACTTGGAATACATCAAGAGTGCCAAGAGACTCAATCCACGTCAAGCCCGCTGGTCTCTGTTCTTTTCCAGATTCCGATTCACAGTTACCTACCGCCCTGGAAGCAAGAACAGTAAAGCAGACGCACTGTCTAGAAGGTACAAACCTATGTCTTTTCGAAATAACCAAGATCCTATTCTCCCTCCTTCATTGGTTATAGCCCCCATTCGCTGGGACATCATGGATGAGATCCTACAAGCTCAGCAAACAGATCCTTCCCCACCTTCTTGCCCACCAACCAAGCAGTACGTCCCACGCATTCTTCGACAACGTGTGATCCAATGGGTGCATTCTTCCCTCAGCACTGGACACCCAGGTATTCAACGAACTATAGCCTTAATGCGCAACTCATTCTGGTGGTCAGACTTAGTTCAAGATGTTACTTCATATGTCAAGTCATGTCCTGTATGTGCTCAGTCTAAAACCCCCAAGGAACTACCTGCTGGACTACTGGAGTCCCTACCCATTCCCCAGAGACCCTGGTCCCATCTATCAGTAGACTTTCTCACTGATCTACCCAAGTCTAACAATTTCACCACTATTCTGGTAATCATTGACCGCTTTTCTAAAGCTTGTCGTCTTGTCCCACTGAAGGGTCTTCCCACTGCCATGGAAACAGCCACTGCCTTGTTCCATCATGTGTTCCGGATATATGGATTGCCAGAGGACATTGTCACGGACTGGGGTCCTCAATTCACGTCGAGGGTATGGCAGGAATTTTGTAGATTGTTGGACATTAATGTTAGTTTGACCTCAGGCTACCACCCACAGGCGAATGGTCAAGTGGAGAGATTGAACCAAGAGATCGGACGTTACCTTAGGTCATACTGTAGTCGAGAACAACAGAGATGGAGTGAATTTCTTCCATGGGCTGAATATGCCCAAAATTCACTAACCCACTCTTCTACTGGACTTACCCCCTTTCAATGCGTACTGGGTTATCAACCTCCCATGTTCTCTTGGTCTGGGGAACCTTCTACAGTACCAGGGGTGGATGACTGGTTCAGAAGGAGTGAACGGGTGTGGGACAGCGCTCATGTGAGACTTCAACGTGCCATTCGTTCTCAGAGAATCCAAGCGAACCGACGGAGGCGTCCCCACCCTAACTATCAGCCAGGCCAGAGGGTCTGGCTTTCCACACGAGACTTGCGTCTACGGCTACCTTGTAGGAAGCTCAGTCCCAGGTACGTTGGTCCATTCCGTATAATCAGACAGATAAACCCTGTGACCTATAGACTTGAGCTTCCTGCTAATTACCGTATCTCTCCTTCATTTCATGTATCATTGCTAAAACCGTTCCACCCTGCGAGTGGCCCCGAAACCATGGAACCTGAACCTCCACCACCCTTGGAGATTGATGGAGAACCAGCATACTTGGTAAAGGAAATCATTGAGTCAAGGAGAAGAGGAGGCCAGATGCAATATTTGGTGGATTGGGAGGGCTACGGACCAGAGGAGAGGTCCTGGGTAGCTGCCAAGGACATTCTGGATCCCTCTCTTATCCATGATTTTCATCGAACTCATCCTGATCACCCAGCACCCAGACCAAGGGGACGCCCCAGTCGAAGAACACCTGGAGGTGTTCGTAGAGGGGGGGATTCTGTAACATCTGCTCCCTCCAACCAACAGAGGGAGCCCTCACCTGAATACTGACATCACTCAATTTCTTCTACAGTCACTTCCTGTTTGATATATATATATAGAGCCATGCTTTCCACCAACACTTCGCGAAGTATTGCCAGTTTTTCCTGCCTTACTGAGCGTTCTCTCCATTGCCATTGTTTATGCCTCATGTTATGACCTTTTGCCTGCCTTTTGGATTTCACGTTTTTGGATTACTGTTTTTGCCTTGGTTGCTTTCTTGGACTGCCTATATTTGTTTACTGAACCCAGCCTGCACCTTTGACCATTGCTTTGCCTGTCGTTTTGGATTGACTGCTTCAATAAAACTTCTGCACATGGATTCTCAACAAACGCCCAGTCTGAGTTCATTACAATATTATGGAAACAATTAGATTATTCAGCAAAAAAGATATATTGATCTGTTCCCCTGAGAATGACTCGGTGTGCTGAAAGATGCTTGCAGCGGAATCACGATAATAACAGAAAACGGAAATTCACCAGTTAACTCGTGACATGAGAATAATACGAGGGAAACCCGGGGGGATCCGGTCAAGATGGCGGAGTGATTGCGCGCACGCTTCGGAGCTGCTCACCCTCAGACTTGCATTTTAGTGAAGCTTAGTTATTTTAAGTATATTCTTGGAAATACCTTACTACAGAATTGGGTGCACCGTGCCTACTTTTGGTTAAGCGTGTTTAGTATAGATTCTCGCCTCTTAACGACACACGTGGGGAATAAACCTCGGCTAACAGTTTTGCTGCTAATATACCACAGCTACAGCAGCATGCAGGTACCGACGGACAACCCGCTTGTGAACAATCTACACGACTACTGCATGCCAGATACTCCGGTGCTCTCCCTTCGGGACCCAGATTTCTCCCCTATCCCCTTCACTCCTACTTCAACTCCCTCCAAACCTCCTGCTCCAAAAAAATGAAGCCGCAGCGTTCTCTGGATTTAGATAGTGAAGATATTGTGCAGAGAATCTCAGTCATCTGCAACACAAGAATTGACTCTCTGGAAAAGAGTGTGGAGAAAATGATTTCCAACAATACACTGAAGATTGAGGGGTTAAAGAAGACTGTTGATTTTGCCAACGCCGAGATCCGTGAAGTGAAAGGTAAAGTGACCCAAATTGATGACCGAGTCAACGTGGCGGAGAAAAAGACGAACCTTCTGGAACATCGAATTACTGAGCTGGAAAAATATTCGCGACTGTGGAACCTGCGTCTCTATGGTTTGGCGGAAAACAAAGATCAGAATGTTCGCCAAGAGGTTATTCGTATCTGTCAGGCCACTTTGCCGGAGCACAAAGCCAAACTCCCTGATGTTATAGATTCAGTGCACCTTCTCGGCCAATTAAAAAAAGATGCCACCAAGCCTCGAGGGATAATTCTACAGTTTGGTGCTCGTATTTACCGCAACGCTGTCTGGAAGGCTGCAAAGAAGTCCTCTTTCCTTCAAAACAACAAGCTATGTTTTGCTGAAGATCTATCCCCACCAATCAGAGAGCGAAGACTGCAGTCGTGGCCACTTGTGGCTAAAGTGCGAGAACAAGGGAAAGCTGCTTACTTCGTGGGTGGTCGAGCCTTTGCCAACGGGGTTGAACTGTTTCCAGATACCTGAAAGTGGTAAACATCATTCCTGTCAATATGTGCCTTAAGTCGAGTCAAACTAGCTTATCCTAAAGCTTATCCTTCGCTTTGGATTTGTCCTTTTATTTGCTCTGAGAAACACTATTTTCCTTATTCCTTTTACTTATTTATACTCTATAAGGATTATTGTGCACTTTATTGACACTTTTCTGAATATGTTTACATGATAGATACTATTACACTTTGTTCAATTATTTGGAATGTTTTATAGGCTATCATGTTATGTTTATTTATTGTTGATAACTGTTTTGTGCTAAGTTGTCGTTTGAAAATCTAGGTATCTCCTTTATTTTCAATGTTTCACTAAGTTTCGCTATGCACCTTCTATTTATGTGAATTGGTGCAGCTCCATACATTCATAGTAAGGTTCAAGTTTAATTTAATCCGTATTTTATTTTTTACATTGTTCTTTCTGTTGTTGTTAATACGTCTTTGTCTATCACTACTTTCAATGCCAGGGGGTTAAGGAATATTGTTAAGCGTAAGGCGTTATTTTTGTTTGTTAAGCAGCACAAATCTGATTTCTGTTTCATTCAAGAGTCGCACTCAATTCCAAATGATGGCAGATTATGGAGATCCCAATGGGGGAATGACCTGTGGCAGGCTCATGGGTCTGAACATTCTGCAGGTGTTGCGACCTTAAAATATAATTTTCCTGGTACTATTCACCAATCTATCAGTGATACTTAGTCATTTTATTTTTCAAGTTTTAACCATTGAAAGCTTATACAAAATACCTTTAGTAAATTTCCAAATTCAGGTATAGTAATAGGGGGGGATTATAACATAATTCTGGATCATCGTAATGACTGCTGGCCTCCTCGTGTTCCCACTGCAGTAAATTGTAATTTAACTTTATTTATGCAAAAGTTTAACTTGGTAGATGTATGGAGATTGAACAATCCTAACATAAATGCATTTACTTGGAGTAATAGTAGTGCCACCAGGCATTCTCGTTTGGACTATTGGTTAGTTTCTGATCACTGAATATTGCTAATATTGCTGTTAATATTATCACAACCCCATTAACAGATCATAATGCAGTCTCCATTTTTATCCCCTTGCACTCTGCCCCCTCCACAAGATGTAGGAATGCTTACTGGAAACTAAACAGCTCGCTTCTTCAAAGCGATGAGGTAAAATCAGACATTAAAAATTTTATAGTAAAATTTTGGAATAAAGCGAAGTCCGAGGATGCTTTTGGTAGCAATTGGGAACTTATGAAATTTAAAACTGGCCAATATTTGAGGAATTATGTTAGTATCTTATCCAAAAATTGTAAATTGGAAGAAGAAAGAGTGGTCTCTAAAATAATTTCCTTATATCAGAAGGACCCTGCAGATATAGCAGAAGAGGAACGTCTATCTTTAATTTCGGAACAAATTAAATGAAATTTAGTCCAACAAAGCAAAAGGTGCCTTTATAAGATCAAGAAAAAGATGGATTGAAGAAGGGGAGCAGAACTCTGCCTATTTTTTCGGATTAGAAAAATATCATGGCAAATTTAATTTAATCCAGCAACTTAATATTAACGATACTGTTACTGATAATCCGAGGAGTATAGCGGTTTTCTGTGCGGACTTTTTTAGAAATGTATACAAATCCAAATTTTGCCATCAATCTTCCACTACATTCTTGAACTCTCTTAGCGTCACTCCAATCTCTCAAGATGATAGGAAACTATGCGATGACCTTATAACCTTGCAGGAAATTACTTTCGCGATTGAACATTGTAAAACTAACAAATCTCCTGGAGTGGATGGCCTCTCTGCAGAGTTTTATCAGGCTTTTACACAAGATCTGGCTCCCTTTCTGCTTGAAGTAATATTAGAAAGTGTTGATAAAGGTGCTCTGCCCTCTTCGCTGACCCAAGGCTTAATTACGCTAATCCCCAAACATAAAAAGGATCCACTGTTTATAGATAATTGGCGACCTATTTCATTACTTAACACTGATTACAAAATCTTTGCCTCAATTATTGCAAAACGCTTAAAAAAGGTTTTAGACCCTATCATTGATGAAGTCCAATCAGGATTCATGAGAAAAAGGCACATATCAAACAATATTAGACTTGTCTTGGAATTAATTGATTATTCTTTTTTATGTCCTGATGATAGTTTTATCTTTTTCTTGGACTTCTATAAAGCCTTTGACACAGTAGAAATTTGGGTTTGGTGATTTTTTTCTGTAAAGCTGTCAGAACAATGTACTGTAAAGGCAATAGCTCCATCAGACCAAAAAATGGAACCTCGCCAAGATTTGAGCTGCAAAGAGGCATCCGACAAGGCTGCCCTGCCTCCCCTTACCTATTCATTTGATGTACTCAACTTCTTTCTACCCATATTAAAAATAGTGCTTTAAAAGGATTTTCCATTGCAGACAGAGAAGTTATCCTCACCCAACTAGCAGATGATACTATTTTATTTTTAGAAAATGCCAGTCAAGTGCCAATTGCTATCAAAACAATTGAATTATTTTCCGCAGCTTCTGGACTATGCTTAAATCTGAATAAGTGTGAACTTTTTCCATAAAAGAAAGCGATACCTCCCAGGTCTGTAACATACCTATCAAAGATAAGGTCACTTATCTTGGGATTATTATTATAATGAAAAATGAGGAGGAAAGATGTTCTGAACATTTTAATTGAATTAGTGATAAGACAAAGAAGAAGCTAAATCAATGGCTGCAGAGGGATTTATCTTTGAAAGGACGAGTGCTGTTGGCAAAGGCAGAAGGTTTATCCCGTCTTACTTATGCAGCTATCCCTTTGTTTGTCAACAAAAAGCTCTGTAAATCTATTGATAACTTGCTATTCAATTTTATTTGGAAAAACAAGACGCATTATGTGAAAAAATCATGAAATGAAATGAACATATTTGAACGTGGTGGTCTAAACTTTCTGGATTTTACAACCCTCAATAATACTTTTAAAATAAACTGGATTAAACTTTTTCTTAAAAAAACCCTCATCGACTTGGAATTTTATACCCAAGTATATTTTCTCTAAGGTTGGTGGTCTAGAATTTTTACTCTTATGTGATTATAAAATAGAAAAGATTCCGTTAATTTTATCTGAATTCCATAAACAAATGCTCTTAGTATGGTCTTTAAACATAATTTCTCCCCACATAGGTGCTTCATCTGGAATAATCGGCTTATTAAATTAAAAAAGAAATCCTTATTTTATAACACTTGGTTTAATAACAACATACTCCTTGTATCTCATCTATTGGACGATAACGGTTCATTATTGAATTATTCTGAATTCCTTCACACTTTTGGCATTCCAATCACCCATAAGAGAATTTGCAATTGTCATGGATGCCATCCCATCTGGTATTTTAACTCTCTTAAAAGGGTCTGGAAAACCAGATTGCCTACCTATTTTGGATCCTAGGTTGACCTCGGTTGGTGATATTTGTTTCGGAACTACTTCAAGGAATAATAATCGTAATATTCATTCTTTATCCCATGAGATGTCATCTGCTCCCCCAATGTTGTTCCCTATTTGTCTAATTTTTTTGACAACTTGAATTGGGGATATATATGGAATTTACCTTACAAATACCCAGGCCCGGATTACCCAATGGGCATTATGGGCACGGGCCCAGGGGCCCATGCGCACTTGGGGCCCAAGCGAGGGGAAGATTTTTTTATTTTTTTTTTTCATTTCCGAAAACGGAGCGTATATTTGCACTACATGCAAAAAGACGCTCGACACAAAATATCTACTGTAGCGTAAGGCGTGAGGTGCATGATGGCTTTTGACGTGTTTGGCCAGAGTTCGAATCCGCCTTTTGCCGAACTCGCTCTTCTCCCTTTTCCCAACACATGCAGGTACTTACTGCTGGTGGTGACACGCACGCGTGCATTTGAGCAACACTGGCAACAAAACTAGCACTAGTGTAATTGCTAAATAAGTTAATTGCCATTATGCAACGTTTTAGAAAAGTATGAATTAGCAGAATATCCAGTGTTATGAAAACAGTAGGTCAACATAACTACAATGCATTCTTTAATTCCCTGTCTTATTCTGCCCTCTGGCATATCGAAATTAATACAAACATTAACATAAAGAGACGGACAGTGTTATTAACAGACAGTAAAAATCATACTAATAATACTATGTAAAAAAACTCTGATGAGCCCAGAATATAAACTCAACGTGTTTAATTACACGTTATAAGCATTGCCGAATACACTCAAATGAGATCGACTCAGAAAAGACGTCAGTAAATGCACGCGTCACCTGCTACATCCTCTCTGTTGCATGCGCAAATTATGATCACTAATACAAAATACAACATTTTATTCACAAAAATGTCTCTATTTGTAGAAATTGCTGCACATTCGTTGAATTCTGAATTTTGCACACATAAGTTGAAAGCAATTTGTTTGTGGATAGTAGGCACAGGCTATCCTAGAAGAACATATCTGCAACATTTATCAAGTTCACGGATAATTGTGCGTGCATCTGATCTATTAAATTAGTATTATTAAGATAGACAGACAGATAGACAGACAGCCCCTGAGGAGAGGAGGAGGTATTGTGTGTGTGTGTGTGTGTGTGTGTGTGTGTGAGAGAGAGAGAGAGAGAGAGAGAGAGAGAGAGAGAGAGAGAGAACAACTTACATGAAATATAGTATTATCAAAAAAAAAAAAAACAAGCTGCTTTATTTTACATTTGATTTACATTTAGGGCATTTGGCAGATGCTTTTATCCAAAGCGACTTACTTGTAGTACATTTGTCAATAGTTGGACAGGTCATACACCAGCAATTGTAATTTGTATTGTAAGCAACCAATATTATACCATAATACTTACAGCATCTTGTAATGTCTACTACCATTTCACTATCATTCAATCATCAAACAAAGTGCCATTAGGGGCCATGAATAATAAAGTGCTAAATACATAAGTGCAGAATTATTTTAGTATAAAGAAGAGTAAAAAAGTTGAGTTAAGATGACCTATACTGTTTGCATCCTTTTCATCACAGGAAGAGGAGAGGGGGGAGAGAGACAAAGAGCGGCAGCCCCTGTACAGCCGAGGAGTAGAGGACAGGAGAGGAAGAGAGAGACAGACAGGAAAGCTACATTAATGGGTGTGTGTACGTGTTTGTGTGTTAATTATGGAAGAATTTGATTCATATAACTGGATTGGTAAAGGTGAGGCACTATGTGCTTGCATATGCCAGCTAGTCGCTCGCTATAGGTGTTACCAGCAAATAGTATCCAAAAATTCAAAAGCTTGATTGTGTGGGTGGGGTGGGGGGCCCTACAAGACATTGTGCCCAGGGGCCTCTGAATTCTTAATCCGGGCCTGCAAATACCTGCTTACGAATAAAGTAAGAGAAGTCTCCTTTATAATTGTACATAGATATTATCCTGCTAAGCAATATCTCCTTAGGTTTAAACTTGACATGTGTGTTAACTGCTCTTTATGTGGTGTGTGCCCAGAAACAATGGCACACCTGTTCTGGCAATGTCCCTACACCAGCACTTTTTGGAAAGATTTGTCCCGATACATTGCTGGTAAGCGTCTCGCTAATTTCTCTCTGTTATGGAGGGATGTGCTGTTTGGTCTCCATGCTAACAAAGGTAAAACTCAGGAAGAAGTATACCTAATTAACTTATTGATCATTTTGGGGAAATATCATATTCATAAAGCCAAATTTAGTCATTCTAAACCTTCCTTTGTTGCTTTTGGTAAGGAGACACAACAGTACCTTAAATCCTATGACTCTAAAAATAAGAAGGCTGCTAAAACCATTCTGTTATGTTCTATCTTTAATGTGTTTATTTGATTCTCCCCCTAGCTCTTTGTTTGTTTAATATTCTGTATTAATGACGTTTTTGTATGTTCTTACTATTTGTTTTGTTAAACATCAATAAAGAAAAAAAAACCCAGATGTGCGCTGATAACTGGCAGATATTACAGGCTGAAAACAGATATATAAGCTAGGGATGTCCCGATCCGATACCTAGATCGGTATCGCATCGATACTGACGTTTTTAGACGGATCGGGTATCGGTCTGACGAGCCCGACCCAAATCCGATACTCTGTGTTAGTCATGTTCGTTACTGTCAAGCTTAAAAAATGACATAAAAGAACTGTTAAAACACCATTAAAGCGGTTCATATGACTCGTGCATTTTATTCAAAGCCACTTGAAGACACGTGATAGCTCTGTGAATTGCAATAGGCTGTGTTTAATAAGTAAACATATAAATGCACGCGCAGCTTCAGCCCGTTAGTGAATGGTGCTTCGGTTTACACACACACACGTGCGGCTATTTATAGCCTTCACACGTGCACAATATTTGAGCGCTACAAACGAACATCTCAGATGTAGATGCTCAGCAGTTCGGTTCACTTATAATATGGACTTAGAACGGCACTGGAGGTGCATTTAACCAGAATATAAATAAGAAGCAAATTAAACTTGTAACGCTTGGACCGGATAACTCGAGAACTCGAGGGAAGAAAGAGCTTGAAGGCTCAAAGGCTGTATCACGCACATTTAATGACAAGTGCACAGGCAATGCAATCTTCTCATACATGAGAGCTACTCTTCCTTAGCGTCACAAAACTTATAAAATAAAATATACAGAAAAAAGAGTAGAGCACGTCTAGCATCTACAATGTCCTCATCTCATCTCCAACCATGTCATCACGCATAGTACACGTCACGAGTGACGTAACCATCTCTCTTAAAGGGGCACACTGCATTATAATGTGATAAACATGAATACACAGTAACGATCGTTACAAACTGTGAATAAAAAGGGTGAGGGTTTAAAAGTTAAAGCTGTCATGTAGAGACTCACAGCAGAGATATGAACTCTGCAGGGTTTATTGAGCAGAGGATTGAAACCGTGATGTAAACATTGTGAGTAAATCCAGTTAAGGGAGACATATCTAGCTGCAGACCCGCAGCACCACCAGTTTCAGAACCCCAGCGCCAGAACCTGAAGTGAGGGGCGGAGTTATTGACAATGAGACAAGCATTGCGGAGAGCATGGTGAGTTGTGTAACGTTTTTGACATCATGTTGTGAAAAATTATCGCATATATTAAGTTCAGCATTTATCTGCTAAATATTTAATTTGTGCATAACTTTATCATCTTAATGAAGCTTGAATATGTTGTCATACTTTACTGTATTAAAAAAAAAATTCTACGGATGGTTCGATACATTTTTGCGTGTTGTAAATTAGCCTTGCGGTGACGTTCTCTTACGAGAGGTTCTCTCGTATTGCGTAAGCCAGCTTACGCTACGGGAAAGATTAATCTTTTCTGAGATATTGAAGCCAAAAAATTATCCTTAATTTTTGTATCCATTGTCAACGCAGTGCGGCAGCTGCAGACCTTGAGCGGGCTAGCTAGCGAGCTCATAGGTTGCTCTGCGGCAACTGCTGCAGCCTATAGACGAGCTTGGGCGAACTCGCATCCAATGAGAGGCGTCCGCGTGCTCACTGCATCAAAGCCCGCCAAAATGGGCGTGACTAGAGTGCATATAAGCGTAGTTCGTAGGGTGGAACCCTGATTTTCATCTCTTCAGCGAAGCTCTTCGCATCTCTGAACTGGAAGCCGCGTCGCCGTTCGAGGGGCATCAAGCAAGCGAGGACAGCGCTCGAAGAAGCCGGCCGTCTTCGCCACCTTCAGCCGTCCTGCGAGCTACGCCATCCGGCGACGTATCCTTTTTAAAGCAAGCTAGTTCTTATGAACTTCACAAAAGAGTACGAGCGTCTTTTTAAAGATGCCTCGCTCCACTTGCGCCTCATGCCGCCCCTCTCAGCACCGGAGACCGCCACGTCATCTGCGCTCTCTGCCTGGGACTGGGGCATGCAGAGCTCACCCTCGCTGAAGGCGGATGCGATCTCTGCGAGGAGCTTCCGATGTCGACCCTGCGGGCTCGACTCGAGCGCTCAGGACCGAAGCCGCCGCGCCTTCCATTCAGCCGCGCAGTAAAAAGCGCCGCTCTCAAAGGCTGCCGGAACCAGTGGTAGAAGCGATTGCCTCGCCGGAGCCCCTCCCTCGAGCATCGCCTTCACCCTCCCCGCCCACCCTGGACGCGCAGTTGCCGCCGAGCGGCTGCTCTGCTGCCATCTCGGACGAAGAAGCGGAGGATAAGGGCTGTTCCATCATGGCTTCGGACAGCGAGAAGTGGTCAGGCTCACACACCTCCTCCTCGGCCCAGGAATCCAGCAGGACCCGCGCCGGAGTCGAAGGGGAACTAATGCGCCTCCTCACACAGGCTGTCGACCGCCTCGGGCTCGAGTGGTCACCGCCCCCTGAGCAGGCTCCCAACAGACTCCACGCCGCACCTTTGCCCGCCCTCCGCGAGATGGCGGTCTAAGCTGGTGCTCCCGTCTAAGGCCTGCAGAACTACTTCCGCCTGTGTTGGCCACGCCTATACCGCCGCCGGCCAAGCCGCATCTGCTCTGCATTCCATGGCCGTCTTACAGACAGAGGCTGTTTCAGATCTGACTAGCCAACATGGGAGAAGCTGAACGCACTACGCGCCGCTCTCTCTGTCCGGTTCCGCGGTGAGTGGCATTGTTGACCGTTTCTCGAAGCCCAAGCCATGAATCTCTTTCTGCCTCGTCGCGCTAGCTCCTCTGCAGGCCGCCCACGTGACCAGCCTCCTGCACGAGCCTCTTCACAGCGCCCAGCTCAACAAGCCAGACTTCTCAGCGTCGACAGGGCGGCCGCCCTCGATCGCGCTCAGATAGCCGCCGCAGACCGCCGCCCCCCGCGGGCCTCGGCCTAAGATTGTACTGAAACCTGAGCAACCGAAGTCCTCCTAGCGTTGTTGAGAAAACGAGGGCTCAGTCCCGCCACGGCCGGACCACCGTCAAAGCTTCGCCCCCCTGTCAGTCCCCTTCTCTCAGGCTACTGCAGTGGTGGATTCAGCAGCCAACAAGCTGGTGATACTACCCGTTTGCCTGCACTCAAACGCCGTTTTCACGGCGACCCAAAGAAATTTTTAGGAGTGGTGGTGGTGTAGTGGTCTAAGCACATAACTGGTAATCTAGTAATCAGAAGGACGCTGGTTCGAGCCCCACAGCCACCACCATTGTGTCCTTCAGCAAGGCACTTAACTCCAGGTTGCTCTGGGGGGATTGTCCCTGTAATAAGTGCACTGTAAGTCGCTTTGGATAAAAGCGTCTGCCAAATGCATAAATGTAAATGTAAATGTAAATCTTGTAAAGAGTAAACATGCCTTATGTGTAGAAAATGTGCCCACAATCCAGTGCTCACCCCTACACACAAGCATTACACATCCCGTGTCCCTATCAGAGCACACTCACATAAGCGGTTACAACCCGCTCGAGTGTTAGAGTTAATAAACGCGCCCACGAGCCCGTGCGCGCATCCCTCCTCTGCCCGCTCTGTCACACGGCCAGCTGTATGTAAGTCCCGTACGCCCCCTGTCAGTCCCCTTCTCTCAGGCTACTGCAGTGGTGGATTCAGCAGCCAACAAGCCGGTGATATTACCCGCTTGCCTGCACTCAAACGCCTTTTCCACGGCGACCCAAAATAAAGCCTTATGTGTAGAAAATGTGCCCACAATCCAGTGTTCACCCCTACACACAAGCATTACACGTCCCGTGTCCCTATCAGAGCACATTCACATAAAGCGGTTACGACCCGCTCGAGTGTTAGGGTTAATAAACGCACCCACGAATCCGTGCGCGCGCCCATTCTCTGGCCGCTCTGTCACACGACCAGCCTTATGTATAGAAAATGTGCCCACAATCTAGTGTTCACCTCTACACACAAGTATTACACGTTCCGTGTCCCCATCAGAGCACACTCAAAAGCGGTTACGAACCACTCGAGTGTTAGAGTCAATAAATGCGCTCACGAATACGTGCGCGCGCCCATTCTCTGCCCGCTCTGTCACATGGCCAGCAAACACTTCTCTGTATGTAAGTCCCGTGCCCGTGGCTATGCTTGCGCATCACTTAACAGACGTGACTCTTTCCCCATTCACCTCAATCGGGAAGTCACTCACAGAACAGCCTGTCCATGCTGTCTGCGAGCAGTCCAGCATAAGCACAGTAAGCGGCTCACACATTCTGTTCAGCGCGCTGTGTGCGGCAATCAGAGCGATTTGGCCATTCACCCTCTAACATTACGCTTCAAAGCGTGGGAAGATATTCCAGGGATATCCGAATGGGTGTTAAGCACAATAAAACAGGGCTATTTGCTACAGTTCGATCGCCGTCCTCCTTGCTTCAGAGCGCGGCTCGAAACTACTGTGAACACGGAAGCAGCGTGCATGCTTCGTTCAGAAATAGCAAACCTTCTGTGCAAAAGGGCCATAGAGAGAGTGCCGCCTCCCTGAGCGAGTCGGGGTTTTACAGCCGTTATTTTCTTGTCCCCAAGAAAGACGGCGGCCTCAGACCAATATTAGATCTCAGGGTTTTGAACAAAGCGCTTGCAAAAAGACCGTTCAAAATGCTTACAACCAGCAAACTCCTCGCGCATGTGCGCCAGGGGACTGGTTTATTTCTCTCGATCTGAAAGATGCATACTTTCAGATTCAGATAAATCCCGTCACAGGCCATTCTTGAGATTCAGCCGACGGCCAGGTTTATCAATACACCGTCCTTCCGTTCGGCCTGTCCTTAGCACCCCGTACTTTCACGAAGTGCATGGACGTGGCGCTCGCACCCCTGCGGAGTCAGGGTTTGCGAATTCTGAACTATTTGGACGATTGGCTGATTTTGGCACAATCACATATGGAGCTTCTGTCTCACAGAGCAGTTCTCCTCAGCCATCTGAACAGTTTGGGCCTTGCGGTCAATTGGACCAAGAGCTCACTACAGCCCAGTCAGGCAATTTCCTTCCTTGGAATAGAACTAGACTCAGTGGCAATGACGGCTCGCTTATCTACACAGCGCGCGCGCCGTGTGTAGCGACTAGCCGCGTCATTTCAGATGAACAGCCTCACACCTCTGAAGAAATTTCAGAGAGTGCTAGGCTACATGGCCTCAGCCGCAGCAGTACTTCAGCTGGGTTTACTGCACATGAGCCTGCTTCAGCTTTGGCTAAACACCCGCGCGTCTCGCCGGGCTTGGGCCACAGGCCGCCAGCCCATCAAGGTGACTCAGACCTGTATTTCAGCTCTGCAGCCCTGGACAGTGGCCGAATGGTATCAGCGGGGAGTGACAATGGGAGCTGTATCTCGCCAAAAAGTAATCTCGACAGACGCGTCCAACACGGGTTGGGGCGCGGTCTGCGAGGGCTCTCCGGTTTTCGGCCTATGGTCAGTTCAGGAAAAGCTCCTTCACATAAATTGTCTGGAAATGATAGCGGTCGATGCACGCCGCGTGCGCTTTCTCCCGGTCATTCAGGGTCACCACGTCCGGGTCCGTTCGGACAACAGATCTGTGGTATCCTACCTAAACCGTCAGGGCGGTGTCAGATCCAGGAACCTCTTCCATCTGACAAAACGCATACTGAGTTGGTCCCAGTGCCACCTGCGCTCGCTGAGGGCGACGCGCGTGCCAGGCCACCTGAACGACGGCCCGGACAGACTGTCCAGAGACAATATTCCCCAGGGGAATGGTCCCTGCACGCTCAAACAGTCCAGACGTTATGGCACCTATTCGGCAGAGCAGAGATAGACCTCTTTGCGTCCAAAGAGAACTCTCACTGCCCAATATTTTTCTCGAAGCGAGGACGCGCTGGCTCAGGACTGGCCCAGACGCCCGCTTACGCCTTCCCTCCCGTCTCGCTATTGCCACAGGTAATGCAGAGGATCAGGGAAGCGCGTCACTCGGTGCTCCTCATAGCCCCGCGTTGGGAGAATCAGACATGGTTCCCGGAGCTTACGCAGCTGTCACTGACAGCGCCGTGGCCCATCCCAGTGAGAGCAGATTTCCTCTCTCAAGCTCGCGGCACAATCTGGCATCCCCACCCAGAGCGCTGGGCGCTGCATGCGTGGGTGATCAACGACTACCCGTCGCTCTGCCAGAAGGAGTAATAAACACCATCATACACGCTAGAGCCCCTTCCACGAGAAGACTCTATGCGTCAAAATGGTCTGTGTTCTCAAAATGGTGCACCGACCGAGACCTGGACCCGCGGACATGTGGGGTGTCGTCGCTGCTCTTATTTCTACAAGAGCTGCTGGATAAGGGCAGATCCCCATCCACGCTCAAAGTGTATGTGGCGGCCGTCACGGCGTTCGCTGAACCCCTGCACGGCCAGTCGTGGGGTAAAAACGAGCTGGTCATCCGCTTCCTCAGGGGAGCTAGAAGGATGAACCCCCCGCGCCCCCCATCGGTTCCTATCTGGGATCTTTCTATAGTTCTCAAAACTATGAAAGCCCCCCCTTTCGAACCACTTCAATCCGTGGATTTGAAATACCTTTCACTCAAAACCGTTTTTCTGACTGCCCTGTCATCAGTCAAACGTGTGGGAGACCTTCACGCGCTGTCTGTCAGCGCTGCGTGTCTTGAGTTTGGACCAAGTGACTCCAAGGTCATTTTAAAGCCTAGACACGGCTATGTTCCCAAGGTGATCGGTACTCCTTTCAGAGCACAGGTCATTTCCCTATTGGCGCTGCCAGCACCCGATAGCGAACGTGACGCCAATCTCCTTTGCCCGGTCAGAGCACTGAGATTGTATACTGCGTGCTCCGCCGCTTTCAGACGCTCTGAGCAGCTTTTCGTTTCGTTCGGAGGGCGCACCAAAGGTCTCGCCGCCTCAAAACAGACACTATCTAGATGGATAGTGGACACTATTGCTGCTGCATACGCGTCAAAAGACCTGCCATGCCCGTTGGGCATTAGGGCTCACTCCACTAGAGGCATGGCATCCTCGTGGGCATGGTCCAGCGGGATTTCCATTCACGACATATGTGTGGCAGTGGGATGGACTTCCCCCTCCACCTTTGTCAGATTTTACAATATGGAAGTGCCCGCTCTGCAGGCAAAACTACTAGCGGTTTAATACGCTACAGCTCCCCTGGTGAGCTGCACTGATGGGACACATTCCACACAGACCGGCACCGCCGCTCTGTCGTTCCCTTCCCACTATGTGCTTATGTATTACACAATCAATGACCCGCATTCTTGCCGGCCAAATATTATTTCCCCACTCATAAGGGCTCCCCGGTCCCCCTTAATTCCCTGGGGCTCATACAGTGGATGCTTGGCGCGCACGGCGTTGACAATGGGTTCCCGTAGCGTAAGCTAGCTTACGCAATACGAGAGAACCTCTCGTAAGAGAACGTATCGGTTACCTAACGTAACCTCGGTTCTCTCTAGATGAGGGAACGAGTATTGCGTAGCCGGCCGTGCTCGGCGCCACGGCGACTTTTCGCTTCAGTCAATGAAAACCAGGTTCCAGCCTACGAACTACGCTTATATGCACTCTAGTCACGCCCATTTTGGCGGGCTTTGATGCAGTGAGCGCGCGGACGCCTCTCATTGGATGCGAGTTCGCCCAAGCTCATCTATAGGCTGCAGCTTGAGCTCGCTAGCTAGCCCGCTCAAGGTCTGCAGCTGCCGCACTGCGTTGACAATGGATACAAAAATTAAGGATAATTTTTTGGCTTCAATATCTCAGAAAAGATGAATCTTTCCCGTAGCGTAAGCTAGCTTACGCAATACTCGTTCCCTCATCTAGAGAGAACCGAGGTTACGTTAGGTAACCGATACGTTTTGAAGACATCTTGTGAAGGTGTTAAAGTGTTTGTTCCACGTTCCTCTGTTATATGCATTGTTTGTGAGTTAATGTTACCTTATAGTTGAGGGTTTTTTTTACGTTGAGATTATTGTGTGGTGCTTTCATCTCTTGTAGAGACATTTCGATGAATGAAGACCACAAGGAAAAGGCCCGCAACAATCTCCTGGAACAGTCAGAAGCTTCCAGAGAGCCCTTTCTATTTCATTTTGTGTTCAGGGATGACATGGAGTTATTTTAGCAAGAATGTAAGGACAAAATGGGCCTGAGAGTGAATTCCTCATTTGATACATTTTAAGTTTAATTTATACAGGATTGTCATGATAAAATGGGCCTAGGGGTGAATTGGTCATTTGTTGTATATATTTTTATTGTTTCTTTTAAAATTATGCTGAATTTTCTCTCTTTTTTAGTTTTTTGACATGTTTTATTTTACATAAAGAAAAATGCATGCTGCACATGTTCTTGTGAAATAAAGTATATTTTATATAAAATGCCCATAAGTTTCAAGCATTTTTTTTCACCATCATGATCAGGAAGTAACTCTCATAATACAATGAAACGGATAACTATATACAATTATATTACACAAGATCAATGTTTTAAAGTGCTTATTGTTCTGTACCTTAATGTATCATTATAACATACGTATAAAGTATGATGTTTCGTTTGTAATAAAAGCAAAGTACGCTCCAAAACGTTAGGTGGCGCTACTCGGTTTCGAACGTAAGCTCCGGCCCTCACTTCAGGTTTTTTTTTTTTTTTTCTCTTTATTGAACAATACCAATTTACAAAAACAAATAGGGAACAATCAAATGCCAACAAATATACACTTTTTTTTTTTTTTTTTTAAATCTCCATCCTAAATGTCCATATGTGTATATATTACATACAATAACAACAAACAAAACAACATTTATTAACTATTATCTAGGGGGTGCAAGGAAACATTTAAAAAAAAAAAAAACATTTAAATCTTACCAAACTTAAAAGGAAAGAGACTCATACATGGATTTATACAATTCTTCAAGGGTTTGATTCTCTTTGGATAAATGTTTTAAAGATTCTAAATAATTTTTGCATTCATTTTTAAAGTAATTTAAAGAGGGCTTACTGTTATTCCACTTACTTTTGTGTATATGATATTTACCCATTGTAATAATAATGTTCAAAGTATAAGACAACTTTTTTGAAAACCCATCTGCATAAACCAAAATCTGAAACAAATTTAGTGATGGAATATCAGTGTTGATATCAATGTTTAACCAACTGAAAAGATCCTGCCAGAATTCCAATATTACTGGACAAGAATAAAATAAATGATCAATGGTTTCGGGCTCTACTAAGCAAAAAACACAAGGATCTACTTCAAAACGGAATCTTTTACACAAAACCTCAGCAGCGGGATACACTTTATTAATAATCCTAAACTGAATATCCTTCATTTGAGGTAGTATTGGCCATTTAAGGTACTTACAGAATATGTTTTTAAAAGTTTCATTTTCAAATTGTTTAAATTTTGAAGGTTTATTGTAATCTGAAAACAACTTACATTTGAATACATTCCCTATTCATTTATTACTACATTTTTTGTCTCCAATATATACTTCTCCAATCTTTAACTCGGGCAGTTTAACAGTTACCTTTGAGTATGTAAGAGTGCTTTGGATTTGTTGTTTTAAAGCAAGAGGAATGGCTTTACACAGTGTATTAAATTCTCTAATGGAACATTTTATCTCAAATTTCTCCATGAATGCATTATGTTGAATAATTAGACCTGTTTCATCTAAAAGATCAACAACATGTATAACATTTTTCCCATACCACTCCTTTTTGAATACTGACTTTCTATTTATTGTAATGGTTCTATTATTCCACAATGTGGAACAATGTGGTGAAACATTTTGAGTGAATATCAATTTCCAGTAGTACAGAATCTGCTTGTGGAATTTTGAAAGCTTAATTGACAATTTGGAAACCTCAAAATCACATTTCTGCAAAAAATCTAGTCCTCCAACTTGCTCGAATATAGACTTTGGAATATGATACCACACTGAGTTGGGTTGTGCTAAATACATTTTAATCCAATTCAGTTTAAGTACTCCAACCATCGATTCAAATTCAGAGGCTTTTAGACCTCCCTTTTTATAATCTTTAATCATCTGAGATTTTTTAATATAATGAGTTTTGTTTTTCCATATAAAATTAAACAAAATAGAGTTTACCTTTTTTATCAGTTGAGGAGAAACATACAGAGAGTAGCATGGGTAAATCAGTTTAGATATGCCTTCTGCTTTGGTCAAGAGTATTCTGCCCATGATAGACAGATCTCTCATAAGCCAACGATTAAGGGATTTTTTCATACTATCAATTCTCTCTTCTATATTTACTAATTCTCTCATATGAATTTCTTTAACCGTTTTTAAACCTAAGTATTTCACTTCAGATTGAACAGGTATGGATTCCATATTTTCTTCATTACATGAAAAAAGAGGAAAAAGTTCAATTTCTTTAAATTTAGGCATAAACCTGATGCTCCAGAAAAAACTGAAATAATATTCAGAGCTTTTTTAACTATAGATTTGTCTTTTAAAAATATTACCGTATCATCAGCAAATTGACTAATTCGATATTCATAATCAGAAATGGTAATTCCTTTTAATTGAGGATGGTTGACAACTAAATAAGCTAACATTTGAGTACATAATATAAACAATTTTGGAGAGATTGGACAGCCCTGTCTAATACCACGCAAGATGTCAATTCTAGGAGTCATGCCTGGATTAAGGGATATATAACTATAAATGTTGTTATAGAAAATTTTAATTACCTTGCAAAACCCTTCCCCAAAACCAAACATTCTAAGCGTTGAAAATAAAAATTAATGCTCCACAGTATCAAATGCTTTAAAGAAATCTAAAAACAAAATGAGGCTTTCTGAATGTATCAGTGATTGATAGTCAATCATATCCAAGATTAGTCTGATATGGTTTTGAATATATCTTCCCTTGATGAATGCTGATTTATATTCCTCTACAAGTTTCCCAAGTACCAATTTAAGACGATTAGCATAAACCAGGGCAAGTAATTTATAATCTGTACATAACAGCGTTATTGGTCTCCAATTATCTAATAATAACAACTGTTTTTTAGGTTTAGGTAACAAGGTTATTAAACATGTTTTCATAGTAGGTGATAAACTTCCTTTCTGAATACATTCTAAAAGTGCATTATATAATAGTTTACTGAATATCTTTCCAAAAATGTTTTAAAAATTCAGTAGATAGACCATCAATACCTGGTGATTTACCATTACTCATTTGTTTTAAAGCTAAATCCATTTCCTCCAAGGTCAACTCATCATCAACTAAAACCTTGTCTTCCTCTTTCAGTTTAGTTATTTTATTTCTTATATTCCCAAATAAAGAATCACAATTTGCTTTATTATAATTGGATTTATAAAGGTTAGAATAGAAAAGAAAAATTTCATTTTGAATCGTTGTTTGATCATCTGTTATAATTTCATTAATCTTAAGTTTGCAAATCTTTTTCTTTGTTTGTCTTTGCTTTTCAAGGCCAAAAAAATATTAAGAACTTTTTTCTCCCTCCTCAATCCATCGCGCTCTCGATCGAACATAAGCTCCATTTGCTTTTTCTGAATATAACTTATCTAATTGAGATTGCAGCGTCTGTAATTTTGCTGAATTATCTGGTGCTTTCTGTATATTAACTACCAGAGAGTTAATTTCTTCAATCAATTCCCTTTGTTTCTGTTTTCTCCTCACTGATAAAAATTTACCTGTATCAATTGCTATTTGTTTAACTCTAAATTTGAACCATTCCCATTTATTTAAGTTAGACATATCTAATTTATCAATCTCTTCAATAAGAGCCAACACTTTTTGGTAAAATCTATCATTCTTTAACAAGTCATTATTAAACTTCCAAATATTAGGAGAAATGTTAAGTTTCTTACTGACTTCTATAGACAGAGTGACCATACAGTGATCTGTATGTGGGGCTGCTGTAATTTTACACTCAGAGACACTTTTACATAGTTCACAAGAAATAAGCCAATAATCTAATCTTGAACATTGCCCATTTCCTGAGGGGTTAAACCACGTATATTGAAAGATGTTTGGGTTAGATACCCTCCAGTAATCAACCACATTTACAGTTTTACAGAAATTCAGTATTGTATCAGAATGTGAAGCTCTCTGAGGTCTCCTATCTCGCCATAAATCAGGGGCAATATTAAAGTCACCACCTATTATCACATTTTCTGCATTATACTTTTTTTTCCATTCATTAACCGATTTTCCAAGTTTCTCAATCATTTCTCTATTAGCCCCTTTACTGTTATACCCTTAAATACAAAGTAATATGTAACATTTATCATGTATTTCTACTGCTACCATTAGCCAATGGCCTTCTGTGTCCCCTTCGTGAAAAATAACAGAGCCTTCAAATCTGTTAAATAATACCATCACTCCAGCTGAATGTGAAGATCCATGTGCAAACCAGGCTAAATCGCCCCATTGAACTTTCCAAAATCTTTCATCAATTAAAACCGAGTGAGTCTCTTGTAAGAAAACACAATTCACTTTTTGTTCCTTGCAAAATAAAAAAATAGCTTTCCTCTTAACACTGTTTTTTAACCCCCTAGCATTTAAAGATAGAAAAGAAATGGACATAAATTAAGTTAACGTTACTATCTCAACCCTTAGCACACACTTAACTTTAAACGCAGGAGTGAACATGTTGTCCTTATTACAATACCATAACATCTAGAACAAACAGTTTTAATTTAGTTAACCTCTTTTCTTACAGATTTTTTTTTTTTTTTTTTTTTTTAGATAAATTCCATCTGTCCTTATGTGATTGCAACAATCTTGAATATTTTTACGTGAGGCTACGTATTACCTTAAGAGCACACAATTACGGGTCAACTCTTAACCCATCAATCAGTGCATAGCGTTCTTTTAAAAACGCTCTCTTCCCTTTTTTCTTGCTTCTTGGACTTTTGGCCACAACTTAGCACGAGCCAGCGATCTTCCTTTGAGAAGTCTTCTTTGAAATGAATGTTCATCTCTTTACACACTCTTGCCTCTCTTGATTTTTTCCACACTTCATCACGCACAGTTCGCGATCGCAAACTGAATGATCACTGGTCTGGGTAACTTGTTGGTAGCAGGGTCGTTTCTTCTTCCTAACCGATGCACTGTATCCACCGACTGCCGGAGCTTCTCCACTGACCACGGAATCACCCTGGTAAGGATTCCAATCACCGTTTCTCTTGTTTCTTCCTTTTCCTTTTCCGGAAGACCGATCAGTCTGAGATCCCATCTTCTCTTGTATCTAGCATGCTCTAAACACTGCTGCCTCAGTGAGACGTTCTCATTTCGTAAGTCTGCTACTTCTTTTTTCAGTTCGACGATATCTTCTTTATTCTCTTTCACTGCATTTGCATTTTCCTCCATTGTTTTCTCCATTTTTTTCAGTCGTTGATCTTGCTCGTCGAATCTCTTAATTAGAGTTTGAATTGCATCGAAGATCACTTCATTTGATATTCCTTCGGTTTGTTTAATTTTGTCCTTTTCCTTTGCTCTTATTTTCTTAGGATTCGGGCTGGGCAAAGGTGTATGGTCATATCTTGTTTTGGCAGTTTCAGTCATCATATCTTCAATTTCTCCATCATCACATGCCTCAGCGAGAGCCTTGAAGTTGTAGTCATGGTCATAATCCACGGTATCTGTTTGATTGGTGTTATCCATCGTAAATGTTATTTTATTTTTCCTCTTTTTTATTTTTGTTTATTTTTACCAGAGGTAACAGTTTTAAGACGTTTTCAATCTAATTTTCCTCAGAGCCTGCAAAAGCGTATCCGCTCACTCCGCCATCTTGGAAATCCCCCCCCTCACTTCAGGTTCTGGCGCTGGGGTTCTGAAACTGGTGGTGCTGCGGGTCTGCAGCTGGATACTATTGAGTTAAGTGGCAAACAGCAGGTAAGTAATATCCAGACAGTGTATAGACACGATGAAAGAGATAACTTACAACAATTTTATGATACTTGCAGGCAATAATGAAGACACATGTTTGACATAGTATTTCTGAGACTCCAGAACTTTCTACTATCGATGAGAACAGGCACAGAGTGTGAGTGTGAGTGTGCGCGCGGGTGAGCAAGCGGGGTATTTATGCAGTCATTGATTAGCCACTAATGATATGCAGGTGCGTGTAATCAGAACTCAGGGAGTGCCAGTATCCAGTATGCTAGTTAATAATAAAGTGTTTCTTAATAAGCTATACATTTATATTGAAATAATGTGTAATTAAAGGTTTGTGTTTCTTTACATATTAAAGAGTACACCCAATTATTTCCACACAATAATGTAAAGATATTCTAAACTGATTATGCAAAAAAACAACACTGTATCGGATCGGGATCGGTATCGGCCAATACTGAGATTTCTGTTATCGGAATCGGATCGGAAGTGGAAAAAGTGGTATCGGGACATCCCTAGTTATAACAGTACTGGGCAAAACAAGAGTTTATTTTCTAAGATTACAGATGTTGTCACACAGCTTAAATTAAAATTTCAAACAAATTTTGTACTAATTGGAGGTGATTTTAATCTAGCACCAGATGAATGGCTGGACAGATCTCCTTCTAGTTATACAAGTCACCAATTTAATAACATTATTCAGGAGTTTTGCCAGTCAAATTTCCTTATTGACATCTGGAGGTTGAAGCATTGTAAGGATTCTCAGTTTTCCTGGGTCAAACCAAATGGATCCTCAAAGTCACGGATTGATTTTTGGCTTATTACTGAGGAACATTCTGAGTTTGTCACTAACGTTTCCATTTCTGCCGCACCATTGACAGATCATTGCCTCATTTCATTGATTTTGACACCAACAACAAAACATACCTTTAGAAGTTTAATGCGGAACTTTTAAAGGATAAAGATTATTGTAGTCAAATAAGAAATGTGATTATTGAGATTCAAGATGACCTCACTTTAACTTCTAATGGAAATAAATGGGAGTATTTTAAGTTCAAAACAAGGGAAGTTTCAATTAGATTTGGCAAACAAAAGAACAAAGAACAGAAGCAAAAAGAGTTTAATTCAAGAAATGAACACCTGTTGTTGTACACAGGTAATGACTCAAGATGATCTTGATAAATTACTCTCTCTTCAAGCTAAATTAGATCATTTGTATGTAATGAAAGCACAAGGAGCTTTTGTACGGTCTCGTGCAAAATGGCTGGAGGAAGGAGAGAAGAATACAGTATATTTTTGTCAGTTAGAAAAGAGGAGACAGAAAAGCAATGCTGTGAATAGTTTGATTGTTAATTAGAAGGTAGTCACAGACCCCAAATTAATATCCGAGGAAGTTTACTCATTTTATAGTGATATTTATTCTTCTTCATATTCTGTCAAAAATGGTCAAGATTTTCTAGAAAAGATAAAAGATTTTATTCCACAGATTGATATTGAATTTAAAGAAAGTTGTGATGTAGACCTGAGATTGGACGAAATCGTTTCCGCTATTAAAAAAATGCCTTTAGGTAAATCTCCTGGTCAGGATGGTCCGACTACACATTTTTACAAATTTTTCTGGGAAGATTTAAAAGATTTGTCGTTTAAAGCTTTAAAGGAATGTTTTGATTCTAACTCTTTACTTCCAACTATGAAGCAGGGGTTGACCATTCTCATCCCAAAGTCAGGCAAAGACAAAAGAGTTATTGATAATCTGAGACCGATTTTCCTACTCAATGTTGATTATACAATTCTTACAGCTGCTATTGCAAACAGGCTAAAATTTAGGTTGAGTCAAGTTATAAGTGAAACACAATCTGGTTTTATTAAAGGAAGGTTAATACACAACAATATTAGACTTGTTTTGGATTTAATTGATTATGCACATTTGATTAAGGATGATGGGTTTATTTTGTTTCTTGATTTCTATACTGTAGAACATAGGTTTATTCTACATGCACTTACATCTTTTGGATTTGGTTCTAAATTTGTTAAATTGATAGAGATGTTGTATAATGATATTAATAGTTCAGTATCACTTCCAGGTGGGACTTCTAAGCGTTTTAACATAAACAGAGGTATTAGACAAGGAGATCCGACAAGTCCGTATTTGTTTATTTTAATAGCTGAACTTTTGGCAATTTATGTGAAAAATAGTAAAGAGGTTAAGCCGTTGAATGATTTGGGGAGTCGGCTATTAATAAGTCAACTAGCAGACGATACTACTCTGTTTCTTAGGGATGCAGAGCAGATCCCAGCTGCCATTCATTTGGTGTCACATTTTTCCAAAGCTTCTGGTTTGACATTAAATTTAAAAAAGTGTGAGTTGATGGCAGTGCATAATCGGACTGAATCTCAATTATTTAATATTCCATTAAAAAATGAGGTAAAATATTTAGGTATTGTTATTACTAAAGACACTAAAACTAGAGAAAAAATTTATTTGGCTGACAATATAACAAAAAGTCAAAATATGTTAAATGTGTGGTTACAAAGGGATATTTCCATTTTTGGCAGAATTTTATTACAGAAAACTGAGATACTTTCTAGGCTGATTTATCCTGCATATTCTCTAGCTATCTCTGACAGGTGGATAAAGGATATTAGTCAAATTCAGTATACATTTCTTTGGAAAAACAAACATCATTACATAAGAAAATCAGATGTAGTGAAGCCAGTCAGTGAGGGAGGTTTGAATATTATTGATTTCGATGTTATGAATGGCACTCTTAAATTGAGATGGCTTCAAGCTTTCCTTAGGAATAAACATTCTGTTTGGTCTAGTTTTTCTTCACAAATCTTTGATTTTTTGGGGGGGCATTGATTTTCTTTTGAGGTGTGATTTTGAGCCATCAAAACTAAAGTGTAAATTGTCATCTTTTCATAGTCGGGTATTATTGTATTGGAAACTGATATACACTCACCTAAAGGATTATTAGGAACACATACTAATACTGTGTTTGACCCCCTTTCGCCTTCAGAACTGCCTTAATTCTACGTGGCATTGATTCAACAAGGTGCTGAAAGCATTCTTTAGAGATGTTGGCCCATATTGATAGGATAGCATCTTGCAGTTGATGGAGATTTGTGGGATGCACATCCAGGGCACGAAGCTCCCGTTCCACCACATCCCAAAGATGCTCTATTGGGTTGAGATCTGGTGACTGTGGGGGCCATTTTAGTACAGTGAACTCATTGTCATGTTCAAGAAACCAATTTGAAATGATTCAAGCTTTGTGACATGGTGCATTATCCTGCTGGAAGTAGCCATCAGAGGATGGGTACATGGTGGCCATAAAGGGATGGACATGGTCAGAAACAATGCTCAGGTAGGCCGTGGCATTTAAACGATGCCCAATTGGCACTAAGGGGCCTAAAGTGTGCCAAGAAAACATCCCCCACACCATTACACCACCACCACCAGCCTGCACAGTGGTAACAAGGCATGATGGATCCATGTTCTCATTCTGTTTACGCCAAATTCTGACTCTACCATCTGAATGTCTCAACAGAAATCGAGACTCATCAGACCAGGCAACATTTTTCCAGTCTTCAACTGTCCAATTTTGGTGAGCTCTTGCAAATTGTAGCCTCTTTTTCCTATTTGTAGTGGAGATGAGTGGTACCCGGTGGGGTCTTCTGCTGTTGTAGCCCATCCGCCTCAAGGTTGTGCGTGTTGTGGCTTCACAAATGCTTTGCTGCATACCTCGGTTGTAACGAGTGGTTATTTCAGGCAAAGTTGCTCTTCTATCAGCTTGAATCAGTCGGCCCATTCTCCTCTGACCTCTAGCATCAACAAGGCATTTTCGCCCACAGGACTGCCGCATACTGGATGTTTTTCCCTTTTCACACCATTCTTTGTAAACCCTAGAAATGGTTGTGTGTGAAAATCCCAGTAACTGAGCAGATTGTGAAATACTCAGACCGGCCCATCTAGCACCAACAACCATGCTACGCTCAAAATGGCTTAAATCACCTTTCTTTCCCATTCTGACATTCAGTTTGGAGTTCAGGAGATTGTCTTGACCAGGACCACACCCCTAAATGCATTGAAGCAACTGCCATGTGATTGGTTGATTAGATAATTCCATTAATGAGAAATTGAACAGGTGTTCCTAATAATCCTTTATGTGAGTGTACAAACACAATTTTTCCCCACATTATTGTTCTTTGTGGAATAATAAGTGTATCCTTATTAACAGATGCGGCGGCAGCCGATTTTGCCGTGGCTTCAGCCCCGAATGTTTTGAGTGTAGCCCGAATGTATTTTGAAAAGTTGACTGACAAATATGAAACCGGACAAAAGCCTATGTAAACCCCCGAAATCACAAGTTGCCTTATTTCGTTGTGCTTTGGCTTTGCACATACTGCATACAGCCTGTAAAAATAGACATATTATAGAATAAGTTCCTTTGCTGTCGGTAGCCTATGGGCGACTACGTTTCTTCCTCTCTGTTGAATATGCAGCAGGTAGGGGAGGAGCTGACATCAACTTACGTTACTTAGTGGCGAGTTAACAGCAGTTAGCAGGAAAGACAGCAAAAATGAAGCAAATGAGGCTTTGGGGATTTTTCCGAAAGTAGTCAGTGGGTAAGAATTCTCATTTGTTTTTGTCCTTAAAGTCTTAAGATCATCATCTAGCTGGCTTTCACCCACAGTAGGCTAAACCTCAAGAGGTCCACTACCGACTGTCATTAAATGTTGTAGCCTCCATGTAGAGACTGACGCATCTTGGTAGCTTCTTGTTAACGCAGTCGCCTCTCACGCCGGAGACGTCGGTTTGAGCCCCGTTCGGAGTGTACTTTTCTTGTTTATCAGGTGTTGTTTTCTCTAAGGATAACCAATAAGCATTAACATAAAATGTATGTGTGACTTGTTTTGTGATATTAGTTTGTAGGAAATATACACTTTGATTTGATTCAATGGTTTTGTAGAGTGTAGCAAAGATGAGCAACAGACTGAGAGCAGCAGCTGTGCCAGAATCAGCATGGAAACTGGTAACAATGAATCAGTCACTTTACTTTAGAGAAAGTTAAAAGTGAAACATTGTTTATCTCAATGATCCTAATGAAAGGATTTTGACAGATGAATTATTCTCATAGAGATGATGAGAATTATATACAGTTCGATGCCATAGTGTGTCAATGAACTTAGACTAAAGTCATTCATGTATTGCTTTAACTGAGGATCTTATACATCATTTTGACTGTCAAAAAATATAAATTATTTATATTCAATATTTATTTTTACCTCACTTTACTCACTATAATATAACTCTTTTGTGATGACTTTATGTTAATGTACATGACAATTCAAGAATCATGATAGATCTTAGGGCAATCCCACTGATCTGCTCTTCCCAATACATTTACTTCAATGGTATTGGTCTACACTTTGACATATGTAGCACTTGATGAATGAGTTGTTTGAAGCTGATTTGCAGTAAGTTATGTGCTGTATCTGTTCTTCTGCATCACAGATGATTCAGGGAGGAGAGAGGATGTTGAGGATAGTACTAGAGTGGAAGATTTAGGAACTGTAGAAACAGGCCCAGCCAGAGCAAAACTCAAAGAATACCCTCTCACCAGCTCTGGACTACAGGGAAGTGGTTGCTAGTGTGAAAATAAAATGGTCTGGGCTAAGCCCCGGATGTCCTTCAATGCTGGAAACGCCTCTGCTTATTAATAGGAAATCTGTGTTCTTTCAAGACCGGATGGATAAAGGTGTCTGGTCCATTGTACACATTATGGATGGGGAAGGAAATTTCCTTAGTTATGACAATTTTTGTGAAAGATATAATTTTATTTGCACTCAGAAATTATATGTGACTTTGTTAAAAGCTGTTCCTGGTGGTTTGGTTCAGATGGTTAAAGGTGCATTGTGTTATTCACCTGTGATTCCGAGATTTCTGGTCTTAATTTTACAGAGGAGGGATGTAAGATTAAAGTTTTAAGAACATTGGTAAATATAGAGACTTTCCCTTGTAAAGTTAAAAAGAGACCTCTAATATTTGATTTCCCGAAAGACAAAGTGGGTCAAATTAGAACAAGATTTCTCACTTTTCCACTTTTTCCAAAGGTAAAAGAAGTTCAGTTTAAAACTATTAATGATATTTATCCTTGTAATGATTTCCTCAGACACAGATTTAATATGGTGCACCTTTTGTGAAGCAGATATAGAGTCGTTGGAACATTTATTTTATTTATGCAAATTCTCAAAGAAATTCTGGGATGACCTTTATGGTTGGTTAAGATTGAAATATGAAATACCTGACTTTAATTTTAAAACTATAAAATATTTGTGTTTTTCTTTGAATTACGATCATGAGTTTTTGGTGAACAATATTGTGCTGTTGGCCAATTACTTCATACACAAATGCAGATTCTTTAAGAACCCTCCCATTTTCTTACTTTTCCATAAAGATTTAATGATCTTCTTTAAATCTTTAAGACTTGTGCGTAACAAAAAAGCCCTTAAATTGTATAATCTTTTGAAGGTATTTTTTGATGATTACCTCCTTGTGTAATATTTCATTTGTTATTTAAGTTCTTTTTGTTTTTTTGTTTTTTTTTCAGATTTATGGTATTTATTAATATTTTGTGCTGCTATTTAGACTTCTTTGTAATTGGATAAGATTTGTATCTTGAGGTTTGTTTGGTATTTTGTATGTTTCTTTAAGCAATAAAAAAAAAAAGGTGTCAAAGATGTTCTATACGCGCTGCCTGCAGGATCTACCTCGAGTCAACACAAATGATGATTTACACCGCCTGATTCATTCAAATTCAAAGACTTCATCAAGCAAACGTGAAAAGGGATTTATTATATCCAGCTATATCCATGACTACGAAGGTAAGTTAGCAAAAGTACGCTATAATTATTTCGTTCTGTAAGCTAGCTATAGACAGCTAACTTAGCTAACGTTATCGAACGTAAATTAGCTACTGTTAAGTTGAAAGACCAATGATAGCTTAATGTTAGCATTGGTAAACAGAATATAACCGCTAAGTTGGCAGCATTTAGATATATAGCTCTGTCTCCCGCTACTCTCCTTGACATAACCTGGCTTGGCACTAGCATAACATTTTGTCTTGCTATGTGGTCCTTGCTTAATTCGTTGCCTCAGTTTCTGACAAGAATGAGGCAGGAGAGGTGTCTGTGAGAGTAAGCTGCTTCAGGTCGATGAGGAAAAAAGAGAGACCACACAACTTGAGTGTAGGGGAATGAGAGCAGGTTCAATAATGTTAATACGTTCTGCTTTCTGGGAATTCCATGTGCCAGTATAAAATAGGCTGAAAAATAGATAGTGACTGTAATGCTATTTGGACCTACAGCCTACTGTTGCACCAACAGAACCGTGCACCAACTAGGGCCTACACTGTGTTTCAAAAAGTATTTTACTCAACAGTACATAGTACACTCTGTGTTTATTGTGTAGTAGACATCGGGGACACAGGTACAAATTCCCAGAGAGTAGAGGCAGGTAGGTTGCCAGCATTTGACATTGTACACCGTGAGCATGTTTAAAACACATAATTAGCTACACTGTGACTCCATGTAGTTCTGTTATTAAATATGTATTTCAGTAATCTCAGCCACTCTCAATAACATTATTTACCTGAATCTCAAAACACATGAGATACAGGATCAATTGATAATTATTATTATTATTATTTTTTACAGGTTGTTCTCAAAGACTCTTAACCCATTGAGCTGTTGGCCTGTCATTGCTCATGTGTGGCAGGGCTTGCACTATGCAATCATGTTGCAGCTTTGCTTTACCAGACGTCACATTACAGCCAGCAGGGAGTAACGGCTGTCCCCCTACTCACAGCTGCACAGGGCCTGAGCTGCAGTGGCACAAACCTAGAACCCAGGTGATGTTTTCAACATTATCTGTCTCACTTCTTCCTGGTTATGTCACATAAATCACATCATCTTTCAAGGCTCCATGCAGCATCCTTCCTTCTGAAAATATGACCATATGAGCTAAAACATTTTTTACACAACGTAAATAAGTTCTTGTACAAATTTCTTGACCGGGCTTTAAGCCTGGTCCAACAAATGAGATGGTGGTGTTGTCAGCTAGGCCAAAGAGAGAAGATTGACTGAAGTGATCAGGTAATCTGTAGTAACGGGCAGTATGTCTGCTACATGAATTAAAATAAGTACTGGAAATGTAAAATTGTACTTTGTATTTTTAGACTAGTCTTTATTAGACTTAAGATGAACCTCTTTGAATTGAACTGAATGTCCATACAGAGAGACACACACACACACACCATCCCTGTAGCATAGAGCTACACAACCCTGAAGTAGAATTTGACATGAAAAGCATTAATTTATGATAATAACAAACAGTACATACATGCTTGTCTAACTGTTCAGTTGTGTATATTTTCAGGAGTAACTTGTAGAACAGGGCCTGTGACCGGACCTGTGACCTTCCAGACATGTCAGTTCTGCGTGTGAATGAGATTTACCGAGGAATGCCAAGGGAAACTGCTCCACCCACAACAACAATGGGAATAGCATTTATTAAATGGTTTATTCAAAGAATATTCAGAGATGGGAGAGTCATAAAAACAATCAAACAAAAGGTTGATTACTTTTACCTACCTATGCTTTTGGCTTGTCAGTTTCCATGGTTAACTTTCAAACAGTTTTTTTTACAAAGTTCAAATAGTTTGGTTTTCATTACATTTCTGAGCAGTTTTCATGTGCTCACTATTGTCATCTGCCACAAATATATTCTAATAGAATAGAATTCTAGTATACAATGTATACAAATTATGTTATGTAGTTGAACAGGTCATCGTTCATTTATTAAATTACATATTTTCCTATAAATGTTATTTATGTGAGTGTTTGAGGTTATATCTCATTAGTACCTAAAAATAGTATTGTTTAAATGCTGTTTGTAATGGCCACAATAAAATACACAATGCTTTGGGGAGCCCTTTAAAAAATGCAGTTACAAACAAATGTAGGTTTATTCACTGGAAGCATGAAACTGAAAATGAGGGGGAAATACAGATCCCTGTATGATGATGTAGAGATGTAAATCCATTCTGTATCATTGAACAAAAGCAGTAGCTAACAACAGTAAAATAGTTTAAATACTAAACAGAACTGCGCACTCGTCTTGATGCATCTTTTTAAACCAAGCAATTTAAAGCAAAATTGTTGTTGGTCGTCGGAGGGGTACGTTTGAAAACTAATAGCCGAATTTAATTTAGATGAGGATGAACACTGAGGGACGCAACAGTGCCCAGCTGAAGTCCACTCAAAATGCTGAAATTTAAACGTCTTTTTCATTTCGTTCACTTATTTTTGTAATCGATTTAAACAAGTGAATAACTGTTACAAAAAAAAAAAAAAGGTTGATATCGCCTTACAAGCTATTTACACTGTCTATCATAAAACTTAATATGCCGCTACAGCAAGTGACGTTTCACCGGAAGTTTTTGAGCTGGCTTATATTATTCCGGAAGTTGTCATTAACGTTCCACGCATATAGCCCATTTTCTATGACAGCCGGGGCGTGACCAAGATGGCAGCCTGAACGGTCGCTATTTTGAGAGCTTGCACCAAGTTGTTCGATAAATGTTGCTTATAAGCAGTAATTAGTTTTTCTGGTCCTTTTTTTTTAAGTTGCAACAGCCTGTTACATATTTGACAACTACTTTTTGCTTCATTATGGTTCGTAAACGAGGGCTCTCGGCAAGTTCTAAAAAGGGTAATGCTGGCGCTAGCATAAGCACGGTCTCAGTGGTTAGCAGCGGGCATGATTATGTTGTCAACATGAGCGAAGAGGATGCGTTTAGCCTGGCAGAAGAGGAGTTCCCAGCTCTACCTGCTACTCCAAGCAAGCCACCAGCTGCTAAGAAAAAGGCCAGTGATAATACAAGTGTTGATATTTCTTCTCAGCTGGCAAACATAACCCAGCTGATCAACAGTCACTCTGACGCAGTAGAAAGAAAGATATCCGACTTCAAAGAAAAAGTGGATGCTGTGTCTTACTGACTTAATGCTCTTACTGATGCTCTGACTTAAAGACTGTTACAGCAAAGGTGGTGTGCTTGGAGCGGCACGTGGATCAAATTGAACAGCCGATTAGCAAATTGGAAAGAAGAATGGATGATCTAGAAACCTACATGAGACGGCGCAATTTGAAGATCATAGGCATTCCAGAAGCAGCGGATGAAAATATTCGTCTAGAAGTTATCAAGATTTGTCGAGCTGTTCTTCCCAGCGAAAGCGATAAGTTTCCAGGTGCCATTGATGTTGTTCACCGTCTCGGGAGTGCGCAACAGAGCGGCGGTAGGCCTAGAGCAACCATACTGCAGTTTTCCACGCGCTCCTACAGAGATGCAGTTTGGAAGGCTGCCAAAAGTTCTTCGTATCTGCGGGACAGAGGCTTGCAGTTCAGGGAGGACTTTTCCAAAGGAGATCGCGAAAGAAGGATGAAGTTGTGGCCGGAAGTTCAAAAAGCTCGAGCGGCTGGGAAAACTGCTTATTTTGTTGGAGGCAGAGCCTTTGTGCAAGGGCAAGGTGAAATTATCCTCACTGTCAACTGAGCTGGAAACTAATATTGACTGATTTGTATCGTTTTTTTTATGAGCCTGTATTGTTTTGACTTTCGAATGGAGTTGAAGTAACAAGAAGTGTTTTTGCGTGATCTTATATACAGATCTGTAGGCCTACTTTTGGACAGTGAGCTTTTAAAGTAGTTAAAGGAAGTTTATTTTATTTTTTATTTTAGAGGCGCTTATTTGCACAAATTACAAAAAATATGGTGCTATTATGTGGTTGACCTTTTTGCCAACCTAAACCTTATATAACTGACTGTTTATAAGAGGTTAAAAGTTTTGTTGTTGTTGTTGTTGTTTTGTTTAGTTGTTTCAGAGTTAGTTGTTGATGTCATTTTCTATTATTTCTTTGAATGCCAGGGGTTTAAGAGAAAGCGTTAAGCGTAAGGCTTTGTTTTTGTTTACTAAGCGGTTTAATAATGACTTTGTATTTTTTCAAGAATCACACTCTATTGCCTCTGATGTTAATTTTTGGAGATCACAATGGGGTAGTGATATTTGGCTGTCTCATGGAACCGAACACTCAGCAGGGGTTTCTTGCCTGAAAAATAATTATAGAGGTGAGGTTTTGCATTCGGACTGTGATGAAAACGGCCACTTTATATGCTTAATTTTAAAATGTTTTAGTGTAATCTTTTATTAGTTAATATCTATGGATATAATTGTAAATCTGACAATGACCGGTTATTATGTTTGTTGGAGGAAAGGCTTAAACATTGGTTATCCAAATTCCCGGATTCCTATTTAATAATAGGGGGTGATTTTAATGTTGTTTTAAATGAATCAATAGATAGATGGCCACCAAGACCACCTTCAAATTTAAATGCTAACTTAAAGTTGTTTATGGGCAGATTTGGTCTGATTGACATATGGAGAGAGAGAAATTTAGATGATATTGTGTATACTTGGAGTAACAAGGATGGCTCCAGACGTTCTAGGATTGATTTTTGGCTTGTCTCTAACCATTTTGATGGGAACAATATTTGTGTTAATGTTATGGCAACACCATTAACTGACCATAAGGCCATATTAATTAAAATGTATATTTCTCCAAACATAAATTGTAACAAGTATAATTCATACTGGAAAATGAATAGTTCTTTGCTTAAACTGAATGCAGTTAAACAGGAATTGGAAAAACTCATTAATCATTACTGGATTAAAGCCAAAAAGGATGGGTTGTTCAGTCATAATTGGGAATTATTAAAATTGGAAACTGGAAAATATTTGAGGAAATTTAGTAGCACGTTAGTTAAATCACAACGTCTTATGGAAGAGAAAGTTGTTAGTGAAATCTTAGCCATTTCCAACATTCCCACTGTGGACCTGTTAGAAGGACAGAGATTGCGTCTATCAGAGCTCCAAAATGAGCTTGATATTATGTACAGAATGCGAGCACAAGCTGCCTTTATTCGATCAAGGCAAAAATGGTTAGAGCACGGAGAGCAGATGTCTGCTTATTTTTTTAAACTTGAAAAGTCGAGGGCTAAATTAAATTCTGTTTCTAAAATGAATGTTAATGGATTGATTACAGATAATTTTGACACAATTTCTAACTTTTGCTATAATTATTACTCTAATTTATACACTTCTAAATTCAGTGAGCATAATATAACGTCTTTTTGTAAACATTTTGAGAATGTTAAAACAATTACTGAAGAGGACCAAAAGTTATGTGATGTCCCAGTAACGATTACGGAAATGAAGCAAGCTATTGAACGTTTAAAATGTAATAAATCACCCGGTAATGATGGAATTACCACTGAGTTCTATAAGCAGTTTTCTGAGATTCTTGCCCCATTTCTTTTTGAAGTATACTCTGAAAGCTTAAAGTGCTCACAACTTCCTACAACTATGACGCAAGGTATAATGTGTTTGATTCCTAAGCCAAAGAAAGATTTGTTGCTTATTGATAATTGGAGACCCATTAGTCTGTTGAATAATGACTATAAAATATTTGCTCATGTCTTTGCCCAAAGGTTCAAATTAGTTTTAGATTCCATTATTGACGAAAATCAATCTGGGTTTATGAGAAATAGACATATATTTAATAATATCAGACTTATTTTTGATCTTATTGATTATTCTGACTTTGTAAAAGATGATAGCTTTATACTTTTTTTAGACTTTTTCAAAGCCTTTGATTCTGTTGAGCATCCTTTTATGTTTTCTTGTTTAGAACACTTTGGTTTTGGGGCTTATTTCTGTAATGCCATGAAAACTCTTTATGCAGGTGGAAATAGTTCTGTGAAATTGAATAATGGCACTACACAATGATTTAATCTGGAAAGAGGAGTTAGGCAAGGTTGCCCAGTTTCTGTTTACCTATTTCTCGTTGTTGCTCAGGCGTTTTGTCACTTCATTAAATCAAGTCAGATAAAGGGAATTCAAGTTGAAGAGAGAAGTGTCCTGATAAGTCAGTTGGCTGATGACAGCTCTTTTCCTGAAAAATGTTGATCAAATCCAGTCAGCTGTCGAGCTCATTGGAATTTTTTCCAGTGCCTCAGGTCTATGCCTTAATTTACATAAATGTGAACTGTTTGCCTTAAAAAGCTGCCAAGACAGAACAATTTGTAATATTCCTGTTAAGGATGCTCCAACTTGGGTATGGTTATTATTAAAAATGAGAAGGAGAGAATCTCACAAAATTTTGATCCAGTGATTAAAAAAGTAAAGAACAGATTTAATATTTGGTTACAGAGAGACTTGTCACTCAAAGGTCGTGTTTTATTGGCTAAAGCGGAAGGTATTTCTAGGCTTACTTATGTAGCTACCTCGAAACATACGGATAATAAATTAACTAAGATAATTGATCAAATTATGCTGAACTTTTTGTGGAAAAACCGTATACATTATATTAGAAAATCTGTAATTGTTAATTCTTATAAAAATGGGAGACTTGATTATTTGGATTTTTCTATCTTAAATAACACCTTTAAAATTAACTGGTTGAAATATTTTCTAAAAAAACACAAATTCTATGTGGAATATGATTTCTAATTCGGTTTTTGACAAACTTGGTGGCCTTCCGTTTTTGCTTCTGTGTGATTATAAAACTGAAAAACTCCCAGTTAAGCTGTCAGCTTTTCACAGGCAAGCACTTTTGGCTTGGAAGTTAATTTACAAGCATAATTTTTCACCACATCATTATTACATATGGAATAATTGTAATATTTTGTACAAACATAAGAGCATATTTTTGAAAACTTGGTTTGACAGGGGTATCCTTTTGGTGGGACAGTTGTTGAATTGTCAAGGGTATTTGATGACTTATGATGAATTCCTTTCATACTTCAATTTCCCTGTTTCACCTAAAGAATTTGCCTCTGTAATTGGTGCTATTTCTCCAGGTGTTGTCTCTGTAATGTATTGTGTTGCCGCTAGAGCGCGCTGTTACGTTGGCTGGGCCAGTGCCTTGTGTGTAAACACCAGCAACGAGGAAGTTCCGTGTTCTTCAGTAAAACAGTTATTGTGCAGTCACACTGGTTGTGTTTATTGTCTCCAGTATCTTACATGGTGTCAGAAGTGCAGCATGGCTACCCCACAGTTTGAACACCCGAAGATTGACTGGGAGGCTGCGGATTTATATCAGGAATTTGACCGTTTTCGGAGCCACGTTACGTTTGTTTTTGATGGACCACTATCAGAACTAACTGCAAAGCAGCAAGCCGGCTGGCTGGGTACATGGATAGGCGGACAAGGCAGAGAAATTTACAAAACGCTCACCTGGGCTGAAGGTGAGAAAGAGGATCCCGAGAAATTGCTAGAAAAGTTTGAGAAGTATATCAGACCAAGGAAGAACAAGAGGATAGCTCGCCATCGTTTCAAGCAGAGGAAACAAGACGTAAGTGAGAGCTTCTACCATTTCGTTAAAGATTTACGACTACTGTTAATGGATTGTGCATATCCCGACCCTGACGACATGTTGGTTGACGCGATTATCGCGGTCGTGCGTGAAAAACGAGTGCAAGAGAGACTGTTAGACAAAGGAGAGGAATTAACGCTAGCCAAAGCCATTGAAATCCCTCAGCAATATGAGATGTCTCAGAAACAATTGAAAATAGTCAGAGATGATGTTACATGCTCTCAGGTGTCCACTGTAGCAGAAAGTGTTCAACCTAAATTTTCTGGCCAAAGCAGAAAAACTCGCTATCCAGATCGCAAGTTCACTCAGTCAAAGCCCTCAGCTTTCTGTACTAGCTGCGGTAAACATCCCGATCACAAATGGAACGAGGGAAAGTGCCCAGCCAAGGGCTCAACGTGCTCTTACTGTCACAGACCCAACCACTGGATGGCGGTGTGTCGTAAACGTGCTGTCCACACACTGAATGTAGAGGCGCTGGAGGAGACTGATGATGAAATACTGAACATTAGCCTAACAGACGTTGTGCTTCCAGCAGCTGCATTAACCGTGGACAAATGGACAGTGCATTTGATAATACTTTCACAGAGAGTCCAGTTCAAGATAGATACTGGTGCCAAGTGTAACACTTTGACTCTTGATAGCTACCAGCAACTCGGGCACACTGGGGAATTGAAGCGTTCTAACAAGCTGTTGCGCTCCTACTCTAATCATAAGCTCAAACCAGTCGCTGCCTTAGATTTATCAGTGTACTACAAACAGTGTGCCACCGATGCAGAGTTTGAAATTGTGGATATTGCACAGGAAAGTGTGCTCAGCAGGGCCACGGCTGAAGCTTTAGGTTTGATAACAAGGCTGAACTCCATACAAAATGCTGCTGAACCTGAGGCTGACTCGCCTGTGGAGGGCATTCTCGAACAAGACATTGTTCCTCAAGGCCTTCGTGACTTTCCTGAGCTAATACGCACCACAGGGACTCTGCCAGGGAAGTACACAATCAAAATAGAGACCAATGCTAAAGGTGTTGTCCACCCTGTGCGCAGACAGCCAGCTGCACTCAAGGGACAGATTGTCCAGAAACTGCATGAAATGGAGGAAAATGGCTATATAAAAAAAGTCGAGCAGCCCACTGAGTGGGTCAGTTCAATGGTGGCGGTCTCTCGGGGAGACAAGTTAAGAATTTGCATAGACCCCAGCGACTTAAATAAGGTAATCAAAAGAGAACATTACCCCATGCGCACTGTTGAAGAAGTCGTGTCATCTATGCCTGGAGCACGAATATTCTCAGTCCTTGATGCCAAGTCAGGATTCCTCCAGATTGAGTTAGATGAAGAATCATCATTCCTTACAACCTTCAACACACCCATTGGTAGGTTTAGGTGGTTGAGGCTACCGTTTGGAATAAAATGTGCCCCCCGAAATCTATCAGCGGTTCATGGATGGCATGCTAGAGGGCATTATGGGAGCAGTGGCCATTATGGATGACATCCTGATTGCGGCCCCCACTGTGCAGATGCACGATGAAATCCTACACAAAGTCATCGAGAGAGCAACAAGCTACAACTTAAAGCTTAACTTCAATAAGTGTCACATTCGGCAGAGCAAAGTCCCATATATTGGCCATTTACTGACTGCAGATGGTCTGAAGCCTGACCCAGCCAAGGTCCAAGCAGTAAGGTGCATGCCGGAACCTGTTGACAAGGAAGGGGTTCGCCGCTTTTTGGGGTTTGTGACTTATTTGTCAAAATTCATACCGAATCTCAGTGAGGAAGATGCACCACTGCGTCAGCTCCTGAAAAGCAATGTTGAGTTTGCGTGGCAACCGGCTCAGAAAAGAGCCTTTGCAAGGCTCAAAGAACTCTGTTCACATCCCCCTGTACTGAAGTACTTTGACCCATCAGAGCCAGTTGAAATTTTCTGTGATGCAAGCAGCAGTGGATTAGGTGCTGTGCTTTTGCAGGACAATCACCCTGTTGCGTTCTCCTCCAGGTCTCTGACCGATGCTGAGACCCGCTATGCACAGATAGAAAAGGAGATGCTTTCTATCGTCCATCCATGCACTAAATTTCATCACTATATCTTTGGAAAGTCAGTCACTGTGTATAATGACCACAAACCACTGGAGGACATTTTTAAGAAATCACTTCTTTCAACCCCCATGCGATACAGAGGATGCCTACGCATCCAATGGTATGATTTGACTGTCAGGTACAGGAAAGGAAAGGATATGGAGCTGCCTGATACACTATCCAGGGCGCAACTGTCACACAAGACTCCAGAATTGGAACATTTGGAATGTGTATCCATGCTGAACTATGTGGCTGTAAGTGAAGAGAAGTACGCTGAGCTACAGGAATGCACAAAAAAAGAACTGAGCTCCTTACAGCACATCATCCAGCAAGGTTGGCCGGAGCACAGGAGAGATGCCCCAACTACTGTTCAGCCATATTGGGACTCAAAAAGTCAACTGACCATATGTGATGGAGTAGTGTACAAAGGGCTGCGTATAGTCATACCACCCACTATGAGACAGCACATGTTAAAACTCATACACCAGTCTCATTTAGGGATTGTAAAAAGCAAGCAGAGAGCACGTGAAGTGCTCTACTGGCCAGGCATGAGTGCAGAGATAGAGGAGGTAGTGAAGAATTGCAGCAAATGTGCCAAGTTCCAAAACAAACTACCAAAATTGCCTCTAAAACCAACTGAAACCCCAGAACTGCCATTTGAGCTAGTGGCCTCGGATGTCTTTGAATTTGATGGCAAGCACTTTATTCTTCTCGTGGATTACTTTTCAAAATACATTGAAGTGGATGAGCTTAAAGATCAGCGAAGCCGTACTGCCATTGAAATACTGAAATCACAGTTCAGTCAGTCATGGGATTCCTACTATCCTACTGAACAGACAATGGGCCCCAGTATGCGTCAGAGGAGTTCAGAGACTTTTGTGAGAGCTATGGCATATCACATCTTACATCATCACCTCACACACCTCACTCAAATGGAGAGGCAGAGCGTGCAGTACAAACAGTGAAAAGACTTTGGAACAAAGCTCCAGACAGACATTTGGCATTGCTGGACTACAGAACAACCCCGCTGGAGGCAGTTGAGTTGTCCCCAGCGCAGCTGCTCATGGGCAGAAGACCCAGAAACAAACTCCCTGCAGCTCAACAACTGCTTGTCCCAAAGGCTTACAACTCTTTGAAAGTCAGGCACCTGCTCAATAGGTCCAAAGCTTCCCAGAAGTACTACTACGACAAAGGCAGGACGATGCACTCTCGCCCTGCGCTGGTGCCAGGTGAAGAAGTCAGAATGCAGCCCTACCCCGGCCACTCCAAGTGGTCTCCAGCTGTTGTCATCAAGCAACATAGCCGCACACCCAGGTCTTACATCGTAAACTCTGGTGGCATGGAGTTCACCGGAACTGTCAGCACCTTCACAAAAGCACTGCAAGAGCGAATCAGTCCCGTCACCTCATGCAAGATGAGCCTTGGGAGGAGTTTCCTGATGTCCGTCCAGAACAAGAGGAACTGATTCCTCCCCTAGTTGGGAATACAGCATCACCTGCCAAGGAACCCCTGAATGTGGGTCAACCACAGCCTACTCTGCCCTACACCACTAAGATTGGCAGAGTGGTTAAGCCCCCTGAAAGACTGAATTTGTAGTTGCTACCTGTCAGGAGTCAGATGAGTCCAGTAGTGAAACAATCCAGTAGGCCTACTGTTTGTTGCTTGATTTCAATAGTTGGTAATGATCTCAAGTTGCTCCTGAATAGTTAAAGAAATATGTCAAGTGTGGTGCCTCTGTATAATGTCATTAATAAGTTTGAAGGTACCTTGAGAATTGCTTATTTTTGCCTTTAAATTTGCTTAAGAAACCTTCAGTTATATTAATTTACTATATATTGTATCCCCACAAATAAGCAGAAGGAGGGGAGATGTAATGTATTGTGTTGCCGCTAGAGCGCGCTGTTACGTTGGCTGGGCCAGTGCCTTGTGTGTAAACACCAGCAACGAGGAAGTTCCGTGTTCTTCAGTAAAACAGTTATTGTGCAGTCACACTGGTTGTGTTTATTGTCTCCAGTATCTTACAGTCTCTTTATGTAGAGGTATTACATACTCTAAAAGTGTGCCTGTACTGCATCTAGCTGATACGTTTTGTGGTAAAGTTTGTTTTTCGACAAGCAAAAACAACAAGGTTATACGTTCACTTTTTCAGAAAGAACTAGTTAGTAAACCACATGCCATTTCCTATTGGTCAAGGTTTATTGGAACTAGGAATTGGAGTAAGATATGGCTGTTGCCTAATAAATATATCATTACAAATAAGGTCAAGGAATTTCATTTAAGATATTGCACAAATTTTACCCCGCTAAACATTTTCTATCCAAATTTAACAAAGATATAGATGTAAATTGTTCATTTTGTTTTTTGCAACCAGAAACTGTACCTCATATTTTTTGGCATTGTCAGTATACAAAGAGGTTATGGTGGGAAGTTTCTAAATTTATTAATGACAAATTGGATTGCAACTTCCTTTTGTTATATGAACATGTAATAATTGGTTTTGTCAAATATGAAAAAAAGTATGGAAATTGAAGCGTATATTATTAATTTGTTGATTATATTTGTTAAGTTCCATATTCATCTGTGTAAATTTAGCAATCAGAAACCTCTTTTTTCTGTGGTATTGAAAGAATTAGAACATTATATGGTTTCTATTAAGGACAGTACAAACAAAAAAGCTGTTAAAACCATTCATTTATTGAATACATTTATGATTTTGTGAATTGTCAAAGCCTTTTAATGTCTGTTTGGTTTATTATACCGTTTTTTGTATCTTATATATTTTTGTATACTTGACCCTGGCCCTTTTATTTTTATTTTATTATTATTATTATTTATTTAATTTTATTTGTTCAAGTTTTGTAACTGTTGTTCAAGCAATAAAAAAAAAATAACATAAACCCTATCTCCCACAAGCCGCCATTGCCTTAAAAAAAATGTTCCATTGGAGTCAATGGAGTTGTCCAACTCTCTCTCTATGGCTCTGGTTCAGACCAGAGGCGTCGAGAGCATCAAATCGACAGGAAGTCATTAATTGGCTATGATAGCCAGCGTCTCTCGGCGGCAAGAAGCGGCGCGGCGAGTTCAAGTGCGGCCAACATTATGTTAATGAGCTGTGACGCGGTTCCGCGGCAACCTATTGGAGTATAGAAGAGCTCCGCTCGCGTGTTGAAAGCGGGGCAGCCAGAGCTCTCGCCGGTTCTGATGTGAACGCACGGCGACTCAAACAACTCCTCACAATGTGCAGATTCAGAGATGTTTCTTCCTAACTTTCTTCTGGAAACGTCTGTTCTGTGAATAACACGGCACATCTCACCCGGATCTGATTACGGTACGTCACATGTTTCATTATAGTTTGCTTGTGATGTATTTACTATATAGCTTGTAAATTATTTTAGGAATTGTGGGTTTGATCAAAACATTAAGTTCAATTTTCTCCAAAGATCTGTTTGAAGAGCAAACCCTCGACTATCAAATAGGTTTTGATGAACTTTACTCTGAAAATATAATCACATTGATCATTTTAACACTGTAGGGCTGTTGTCCTGCAAATACTGTGAAGATAAACTTGTGCATAATCATTATTAAACAGAACAAACTGATTTGATCGCAAATAGGAAAGAGCCTCTTTTCTAAAATGACTGCACATAAATGAACACCAGATGGGATTTTGAAAGGCACAAAGTAGGGATGGGCGTTTTTGTCAATTTCTTATTTCGACCCAGAGGCGGCGGCAGCTGATTTTGCCGGGGCTTCAGCCCCGAATGTTTTGAGTGTAGCCCCAAATGAAGTTTGAAAAGTTGACTGACAAATATGAAACCGGACAATAGCCTATGTAAACCCCCGAAATCATAAGTTGCCTTATTTCATTGTGCTTTGGCTTTGCACATACTGCATACAGCCTGTAAAAATAGACATATTATAGAATAAGATCCTTTGCTGTCGGTAGCCTATGGGCGACTCCGTTTCTTCCTCTCTGTTGAATATGCAGCAGGTAGGGGAGGAGCTTGCACAGTCGTTGACATCAACTAACGTTACTTAGTGGCGAGTGAACAGCAGTTAGCAGGAAAGACAGGTTTTAACTCCCTGTTGAGCATCCGAGTGCGCATTCACCTTCACTCGCGTGCAGGAAAAACAAACGAAACGCTGTTCAGTGATGTTTATCCTTTTAGCAGGATTTTTATTTAGCAAGCTTCACTTGAACATAACATCAGTTAGCTGTTCTCTCAACTTAGAAGAATGTGACGTAAAGAGTAACGTCATCATGTACAAAACCGTATACCTACAAATAAAACTATACAGGTAGTCAATACCGTAATACAATGTATAAGGGTGCAATACGTTTAACACTCCCGCATCGCGAACGCGCGTTTGTCGACCCCAGAGGATTAACTTTAGCCTAACCATAAATTGTGATTCAAATATATATGATCACTCACCTCAAGACGCCGCTGCGGTGGTGGAGTCCATGCAGGAGGAGCAGCGTTTGGCACTGCGTCGCTTTTCAGCGCGAGCTGTTTGGAGAAGCCCATTTCCACCTCCATTGCGTTGGAGAAGCAATCCCGCGTAAAATGCAGTTTGCACACTCCTCCAGCTCTAGGCGGGAACTCGCGGTCTTCCAGCCCAAGGACGTGCAACCACTGGTGCCTAATTTCCAAGTCTGCTGGAAAGCTATACAGTCCAGCAGTGCTGTTGCAACCAAAAACACTACACCTACGTACCATCCTGACCACTGTACTAAATACAGATAATCTACGCTAACTTGAAGATATCCTAACTGACGCAATACTATGCTACTAACTAACTATGCTTCTAACAATACTACACTAACAAATATGCTAATTAACTACCTAGGCTACACTAAATAATCTAAGTAACTATATAAATGCTATGCTAAATAGATGCTAAAAGACTCTATCCTGATCGTTTTCAATACTCGCAATTCCAACTCCTGACTCGCTACAGTGGTTTTGACGAAACGAGATGGTTTTTATACTGCCATGGGCGTGGTAGCTCGTACCAAGGGCGTAGTGAGCTGGAACCTGCTTACGTCAGCTCTCACCGCTTACATCACGAACTGCCGCAAACAGCCAATAGGAAAATTCAACTGCAGTAGCCACCGTTCAACCTGAAGAGGGCAGCACTCAGACGTTTTTACACCATATATTGTAGAATTAAAACACTTTATACACAAATGTCAAAAAAATTACTTGAATCAATGACCAGTACTAATAAAGCCCCATTCTTACAGATCATTAACTAAAAAAAGTTGGTTTAGGGTTTAGTTACCCTTTAAAAAAGCGTCTGGCCTGGATTTCTACATTTGAGAAAAAGTCTGGGATTCGGCTGTAGTTGCATTATGATGTGCATCTGGTCTAATACTTTATTGTGAGTGTGCGCATGTTTGCATTGCTGTAACCCCTCTTTGTAAGTCCCGCCTTCTCGCACACAATTGGTCGATTATAAGAGGCTTGCAGCAACTATTGGCCAAATTCCTGCCTGTCAATCTCTCCGTGAACGCAGGAAGCGCTGTTGTGTTCGGCTTTAAACAGTTGCTTGACAGTAGCAGCAAATGACAGCTGGGAAACAATGCCCAAACGAAAGAGCAAATTTACAGAAGATGTGCACAAATAATCCCCATGCTTTCGTCCAGGTGCAGATCCATGGGAAGCAGAATGTATGACATGTAAAGCTGCACTTATGTCGCTAATAAAGTTCAAGTGATTTAGAAGCACACATTCGCTCTATGAAGCATATTGGTTCAGCAAAAGGTGAAAGTTCATCAGGTAAATTAATGGACTACTTTTTCTGACCAGGTAAAATTATCACATTGCTTCATTTCCATGGCCATTCAAAATAATAGTAATATTAAATGAACACTCATGGCATCACATATTTAATTTTAGTACATGGACATTCAAAAGAATGATGGAAATTGTTATTTATTTATTTACATGTTACATGTTGTGTTAATTGAGTGTCTTTATCACTGTATTAATGTTTGCATTCATAGTAACGCTGTATATCAGGTGTTGTTTTCGCTAAGGATAACCAATAAGCATTAACATAAAATGTATGTGTGACTTGTTTTGTGATATTAGTTTGTAGGAAATATACACTTTGATTTGATTCAATGGTTTTGTAGAGTGTAGCAAAGATGAGCAACAGACTGAGGAGCAGCAGCTGTGCCAGAATCAGGCATGGAAACTGGGAACAATTAATAAGTCACTTTACTTTAGAGAAAGTTAAAAGTGAAACATTGTTTATCTCAGTGATCCTAATGAAAGGATTTTGACAGATGAATTATTCTCATAGAGATGATGAGAATTATATACAGTTCGATGCCATAGTGTGTCAATGAACTTAGACTAAAGTCATTCATGTATTGCTTTAACTTAGGATCTTATACATCATTTTGACTATTTATGTCAAAAAATATAAATTATTTATATTCAATATTTATTTTTACCTCACTTTACTCACTATAATATAACTCTTTTGTGATGACTTTATGTTAATGTACATGACAATTCAAGAATCATGATAGATCTTAGGGCAATCCCACTGATCTGCTCTTCCCAATACATTTACTTCAATGGTATTGGTCTACAATTTGACATATGTAGCGCTTGATGAATTATTTGTGTGAAGCTGATTTGCAATAAGTTATGTGCTGTATCTGTTCTTTTGCATCACAGATGATTCAGGGAGGAGAGAGGATGTTGAGGATAGTACTAGAGTGGAAGATTTAGGAACTGTAGAAACAGCCAGAGCAAAACTCAAAGAATACCCTCTCACCAGCTCTGGACTACAGGGAAGTGGTTGCTATTGTGAAAATAAAATTGTCTGGGCTAAGCCCCAGATGTCCTTCAATGCTGGAAACGCCTCTGACTGTGTTGTAAAGCGGTTCCAGATGCTCCTTTACACTCTCTCACTCTCACTCTCTCTGTCTCAAGAAACTTCAGATGTTTGTGTGTTGGATCCGATGTTGCGACAGTACTGGATAAGTTTGTGTTCAGGTACTTTCTGCTGTTGTTTCTGTCTGATGGTAAAAGATGTGATGCTCGTCTGAGTGTCCTCACTGGTATTGCAAGACATTTTATGTACAGATACTAGATGATGATGCATTGTGGTACATTTGTGTGACCGCTTGGCGCTGCACATCTTGCATTGAATTGTATTTGCATCTTTAAGCCAGACATCACTACGCAACTTTGAGGCCATGTTTCTCTCTGTTCTTCGGTCTGGACTTTGGACCGCACGGTATGGCAACGCTAACCAATCAGACCTCAAGGTGCCGCCCACAATTCTGCTATAACCAATCAGAAAAAATGAAAAATCTGTATTTTTGTTTTTAACTCAATCATTGTTTTTATGATCGATCGTCGCGGTCACGTTCGAGTACAATTGCCCATCCCTAGCACAAAGTCATTGGCTGAGATGATCATCGCTCTCTGTGAATTAGAAAGAGGAAACTTTCCCTTTTTACTGTCATGTTAAACTTGTCATTGTGGAAAGTGCAGAATAATAGTGGCATTGCTTCAAAAGAACGGGCCAAACCGGTCCATCTAGTTCCCCTTGAACAATTTGCCATCTGGTCCACTTCCAGATGTTCCTCATCAGGGAAATCCCAATCCTTACTACAGTCTGCAGGAATGCATGCTAGTGGAGCACGCCCAGATTCCACAGACAACCCCAAAATACATTAGAGTGACCAGTTCTGTCTCAAACCTCACAACAAAACAGTCTCTTTGGGGAGACAAACAGTACTGTATAGAGAGAGAGGGACTGTATTTTCTATATTTGAATGAACAAATATGTACAAATGTTGCCTATTCTATCTGTCTGTTTCTTAATTAGCATTTATGTCTTGTTTTCATCATCCTTTAAACAAGATACAATATTTGACACCACATTAAGTCTTATTTTGACTAAAAGACCTTCTTCCCATTGGGTACAAAATAATAATGAATTCAAAGGGAAACAGGTTTATTTTTCTAACCCCATTGACCGATTTCGTTTAAAGTGTGAAGTTCACTAAATGATGTCAGATTTCACTCAAAACATTTATATTTGATGTCATATTCTTGTCAAGTTCATATATCTTGTTTTAACAATGTTTAGATATTTTAATGGGAAAATAAGACAAACAAAATATTATTTGCAATGATAATAATGATATAACTTGTCAGTGCTTGAGATTTCACATTGAAACACACAATTCACACCAGTAAAATACAATGTCCACACTCACATTGAAGTGCTTGAACTATGTAAAAAGTGCTCATTCATTTTCATTTGGGCTGTTATAAGTTGCTCTGGCTGACAGGACAGCAGGATCACATGGGAAGAGTCGGCAAGAGTCGGCATGTTCCACTATCCTGCGATCGGCACCTTCATGACTCTCTCATAATCCCGTTCTGCATCCGCTCGAGTTTACCTTCCCTCATGGTGTGACCGGAAGTGTAAATAACCATGCATAAATAAAGATTTGGAGGCAGTATTTCCCCTCTAACATCACATGTTTTCTCCACTAATGGTTAGGTTTGGTGTATTGTTGGGGGTAGATTGATCAAATATGCATTCCTCTTCGATGTTGTACATCCTGTACAGCTGCAAATAACCCTTTATCAAACCCCCGGTGGACATTACTGGAGCCCACACATGCCCATATGCCCTATACCACTTACTGCTTTGCCCACTGGAGGGCAGTGTTTTAACATTCGGGTAGTATTGAAGGTTTGCTAATGAAAGTTGATGTACAGTTGTACTGTGAGATCCGGACCTGACGAGAAGCAGCGAGTTGTATCTCTCTGAATGGTTTATTTGACCATGAGGACCGGCTGACTTTACATGATCTTGTGTATTACACAGCTACTATCCAAATTAATCAATGGACATTCATTGATTTGCATTTAAATTATGTTATTTCTGTTGGTGTTCACTTTCCAAAAATGATTGTCTGAATGCTTCATATCCAATTTATTGTAAGAATACTGGCCACATCAATAAATAACACGAAACATTGATATGAGTTGAAATCAGAATTGAGATTTCCAGAGCCCAGAAATAAAAATGCATGTCACTCCAATCACACGCTTTCTTATTTTGGTGAAACACACGGAAGTAGATGCTAAGCAGAAATGAACACTGGAAGCACAAACATAACATAAGGGTAAAACTCATGAGAATATGGTAATTGCAGCCCATGTGACTTGTGCGCTATATAAGTCTTCTGATGTGCGTCAGGGATTGACCTTCAACATCTTAATACCTTGACAAAGACGAGAAGATCTTAAAGGGGCCCTTAATATCTCGCTTTTTATTTTTTACATAAAATATACATAAACACCTGTAATCGTTTGTTTTATGATTTCAATGTGATTTTATTTCTCTCTCTTGTTTTCAGAGTTTGATGATGGAGAATATTAATGTGAAGTGTGGACAGATTCAGACTGCTGTGGGGTTTGTGTACATGGTATCATCTGTGATACTGAATCAAACCCAGAATCCTGATTGTGATCAGTCCTGGTACAGTCAGGTGATGATGATGATGATGATGATGATGATGATGAGTGTTTCTCAGTCAGTTCTTCACATGGAGACAGACACGTGATGTAATTGTGTTTGATTGTGAACAGGATGGTGTTGTGATAGCAGTTCCATCATATAACAGATGGGAGGATCCTGTGACTAATGTAACATCTGACAGAATCATCACCGATCACTGTGTGCAGAAACTTCTTCATGAGATCGATTGTCCCGCTTCAGGGGTAATTCACTCATTCATCTATAAATCACAGGATGATTCTGTTTTCTTCTCTTTGAATATTAATGCTAAACATAATAAAGTCTTACAGCATTAATCAATGAAACATTATTGAACAGTAGAAATGATGTTATAATGATTCTTTGCTTTTATTTCAGCTCACACACCGGACCACATACAGAGGTGAGTGTGATGATCATAATGTTTACAGTGATGTTATACATTGATCTAGTGTGTTCTGATGCAGCTGAAACTCTTTGTTTAGTTGAAACTTCTGTTGTTCATGATGATTTTTAACATGTTTTTATCAGCGTGGAATGAAACTGCAGAAGCTCTAAACACAGGTGAGATCAGATGATGTGTGAGATATGATAGAAATGTTTCTTCATTCATGATTAATTATTTTTAATTTGTTTTTATCCGAACTGAATGAAACTACAGTGACACCAACATCAGGTGAGTTCAGATGATGTGAGATATGATAGAAATGTTTCTTCATTCATGATTAATAATTTTTTATTTGAAAGGTATAAAATAAACACAACTGTTTCTAATCTTTAGATGTAATGATTTTTGGTGTGTGAACAGGCCTTAATTTTCTTTCATGCCACAAACGCAAGTCTGTTCATACAGTATATCTGATGTGTGTTAAAGAAATAACTCCCTGCACTCGTCTTTAACTGTTAATATCTGTGATATATCTGAACATCAAACTAACATTAAGAGATTTAACCCCAACACAGATTTATTGTTGTCACATATATGAGCTGATATATTCTTTTATTCTTCATATAGATCAGTTGTTCTGGATTTTTGCCCTTTTAATCCCCATTATTCTGCTGATTGTCTGTTACGTGCTGCGGGAAAAGATCGTCCGGTAAGTGATGACGACAGATCTCTCTTACAGTCATTAAACAGTCTGATAACGATTCTTTTCCTGCATCACCAAAATATTGCCCTTTGTCTGTATATTATATTATTAATGTCATTTTGAGCAGTATTGCTTTATTCAGTGCTAAATGTAAATATTAAATGATTTGAATATGCATATACTTATTGCTTTATTGATTTATGGCTGATTTAATCACAGTTTTGTTTGCTGTGGGACACAAAGAGAGTTTCAGTTGCAGTTATAGCTCACAAAATGAGACCAATAAGAGACAATAATCCATGCTATTTGTGCACTGAACTCTGGATCTTCCGATGCCATATGATGGATTTGTGTGTGGAAATGATCCAACTTTTTAAAAGTAAACTTAAAAAGAAAAGTAACTAGCTGCAAAGCATTTTTGTGTTTACTCAACATTAGGTGAATTTGTTGTACCAATTTAACAATTTAGGTTGGATTGCACATTTCTTCCACTTAAAACAATAAGTTTAGCAAACTCTAAACATTTGATTACTCTCACAGGAAGATTTAAGATAAAAAAACATCTTGGTTACTGTCTTAACCTCCGCTCCCCGATGGAGGAAACGAGACATTATGTCGATGAAGTGACACTAGGGGAGGTTCCGGCAGCGGATTCAGTCGGGTTTTAGCACAGAGGAGCCGAGACAAGGTCCCAGCCACTATAGTGGTGTAGTTCAGCCTGTGGCTAGAGGGACACAATGTCTCGTTCCCTCCAGACATGGGGGGGGGGGGGGGGAGTAAAGAGTGGCGCTGAATGTTTTATGGCCATTTGTGGAAGAGGCACGGAGGTAGATCCTGCCCATCGTGGGGGAGGAGTTACTATAAAACACCACGACCGGGGGCAGAGGGCTCTACCAAGGGAGACGCGGGTCTGCCGAGAAAGAGGGAGACCGTACCACGAAGATACATCACAGGAGGTTATCTGGGAATCCGAAAACCTGTGGGGCACTTACCCCAGTATCAAGTTCGTTCGTACACGTGGTGGGTCTGACCACGAATTCCTCTGCTGAATTCGTGAGTCAGAGGGCTAGGAGGAAGAACATCCAGGGTTCACAAATCGGGAACACGCATGGGAGAGAAGAGCACACGGCTTCACCTTCTTGGAGGGGAAAGGCACTATAGACAAGCGAGACGCCTGACCAGCTGTCTGTGTAACAAAACTTACCTGTTCATACCTGAAAGAACACAGGGAAGTGAGCGCGGTCAGAAGGGCTTCAAAGGGACAGCCTTCAACTCAACTGACTCCAGGGGCTCGAAGGGGGCTCTCCGTTGGCCTGTAAGGACCACGGAGAGGTCCCATGAGGGAAAGAAGCGCGGCCTAGGTTCAACCTCCTGGCACCTTTCAGGAACCTGATGATCAGGTCATGCTTACCAAGAGACTTACCATGAACAGCGTTGTGATATGCTGCTATAGCAGCTACATAGACCTTGAGAGTGGGGGTGGGGGGTAGCTGCCCGTCCAACTTCTCCTGCAGGATGGAAAGTACTGACCTGACTGCACATCTCCGGGGGTCTTCGTCATGGGAAGAACACCACTCAGCAAAGATACGCCACTTCAGGGAATAGAGCTGCCTTGTAGAAGGGGCTCTGGCCTGAGTTATCGTGTTTACCACTGCGGGCGGAAGGCCACCTAGGTCTTTCGCGTCCCATCCGGGATCCAGACATGGAGGTTCCATAGGTCTGGGTGTGGGTGCCAGAGTGTGCCTCATCCCTGAGAGAGAAAATCCTCCCTCAGGGGAATTGGCCAGGAAGGTGCTGTCGTGAGGAGCATGAGGTCTGAGAATCAGGTCTGTGTGGGCCAGTATGGAGCCACAAGGATTACCCGCTCCGCATCTTCCCTGACCTTGCACAGGACCTGCGTATTACCAGAGCGGGCAGTGGTAGGACTCCCGGGAGAGAAACAGGTCTACCACTGCCTTGCCGGATCGAGTCCATATCAGCTGGACTGCCTGGGGGTGGGGTCTCCACTCTCTCCTGAGAGTTACCTGCCATGACAGAGCATCTGCTGTGATGTTGAGGTCACCAGGGATATGAATGGCCTGCAGCGACCTGAGCCACTGCTGACTCCAAAGGAGGAGGTGGCAGGTGAGTTGCGACGTGAGCGTATACCGCCTTGGGGGTTTATGTACGCTACTGTGGTCATGTTGTCCGTCCAGACTAGTACGTGCTTGCCCTGGATCAACGGCAATAGCCTCTCTAGGGTGAGCAGTACTGCCAGCAACTCAAGGCAGTTGTTGTGCCAACGCAGGTGAGGTCCTGTCCAAGTCAACTCAATTTTATTTGTGTAGCGCCTTTCACAACACTCATCGTTTCAAAGCATCTTTACAGAAGATCAGGCATTAACAGATGATAAAACTGTAATGTCAATAATGCCGATGAATCATCATTGTGTAATTAGATCAAATATGATTGTTAATCGTGTTTAAAAATAAGTAATTAAATAATAATTGTATTTATAACCCCAGTGAACAAGCTGAAGGCGACTGTGGCAAGGAACACAAAACTCCATAAGATGTAGATTAATGGAGAAAAATAACCTTGGGATAAACCAGACTCACTGTGGGGGCCAGTTCCCCTCTGACCAACCCCACCCTAACCCTAAACCAGACTCACTGTGGGGGCCAGTTCCCCTCTGACCAACCCCACCCTAACCCTAAACCAGACTCACTGTGGGGGCCGGTTCCCCTCTGACTAACCCCACACTAACCCTAAACCAGACTCACTGTGGGGGCCGGTTCCCCTCTGGCTAACCCCACCCTAACCCTAAACCAGACTCACTGTGGGGGCCGGTTCCCCTCTGGCTAACCCCACCCTAACCCTAAACCAGACTCACTGTGGGGGCCAGTTCCCCTCTGACCAACCCCACCCTAACCCTAAACCAGACTCACTGTGGGGGCCGGTTCCCCTCTGACTAACCCCACCCTAACCCTAAACCAGACTCACTGTGGGGGCCGGTTCCCCTCTGGCTAACCCCACCCTAACCCTAAACCAGACTCACTGTGGGGGCCGGTTCCCCTCTGGCTAACCCCACCCTAACCCTAAACCAGACTCACTGTGGGGGCCGGTTCCCCTCTGGCTAACCCCACCCTAACCCTAAACCAGACTCACTGTGGGGGCCGGTTCCCCTCTGACTAACCCCACCCTAACCCTAAACCAGTCTCACTGTGGGGGCCGGTTCCCCTCTGACTAACCCCACCCTAACCCTAAACCAGACTCACTGTGGGGGCCGGTTCCCCTCTGACCAACCCCACACTAACCCTAAACCAGACTCACTGTGGGGGCCAGTTCCCCTCTGACCAACCCCACCCTAACCCTAAACCAGATTCACTGTGGGGGCCAGTTCCCCTCTGGCCAACCCCACCCTAACCCTAAACCAGATTCACTGTGGGGGCCAGTTCCCCTCTGACCAACCCCACCCTAACCCTAAACCAGATTCACTGTGGGGGCCAGTTCTCCTCTGACTAACCCCACCCTAACCCTAAACCAGACTCACTGTGGGGGCCAGTTCCCCTCTGACTAACCCCACCCTAACCCTAAACCAGACTCACTGTGGGGGCCAGTTCCCCTCTGACTAACCCCACCCTAACCCTAAACCAGACTCACTGTGGGGGCCAGTTCCCCTCTGACTAACCCCACCCTAACCCTAAACCAGATTCACTGTGGGGGCAAGTTCCCCTCTGACTAACCCCACCCTAACCCTAAACCAGATTCACTGTGGGGGCAAGTTCCCCTCTGGCTAACATCATGAATATAATTTAAATATTACAGAAGGTTGCTGGTTTGATCCCCACAGTCACTACCATTGTGTCCTTGAGTAAGACACTTAACTCCAGGTTGCTCCGGGGGGATTGTCCCTGTAATAAGTGCTCTGTATAATACATTGGTACTCAGAAGGTTGCTGGTTCGATCCCCACAGTCACCACCATTGTGTCCTTGAGTAAGACACTTAACTCCAGGTTGCTCCGGGGGGATTGTCCCTGTAATAAGTGCTCTGTATAATACATTGGTACTCCAGAAGGTTGCTGGTTTGATCCCCACAGTCACCACCATTGTGTCCTTGAGTAAGACACTTAACTCCAGGTTGTTCCGGGGGGATTGTCCCTGTAATAAGTGCTCTGTAAGTCACTTTGGATAAAAGCATCTGCCAAATGCATAAATGTAAATTTTTAACTTATTATTACTAATATTTTTTTATTTATTTTTTATTCCTTTTTAATTATTTTATTTAGATTAACCCCTACCTGGAATGTAGGGTGCGTGTTATTGGTTCTATTTTGATTGGAAGTTTGGATGGAGGGTTGGGAACAGGAATTTAACTTGAGACAATCAGTGTTTTTTTTTTGTTTGTGTTTTTTTACTTTTTCCGGTCTACTTTCTGTGTGATTTATAAAATGTTATGTTTTGTTAATTACCAATATAATACATTTAAAAAGACAGTACAGTTGTTTTTACAATAAAACTTTACATCTAATTTTTTACATGTACAAAGTATGATTTAAAAAATGTACATTATGTTTAACAAGTGAGTACATGTATTTTTTTTTCTGTAAATTATTGTTAAAATTACGGTAAAAAACTATAATCGGACATTCCCTGCATGACCCATTTTATTTATGGGAATAGATAGGTTTCTTTTATTTGTAATATCACTTATCTACACTGTAGACATACTGTAATATAATAATATTCTGATTAAAGTGAAAATATGATGCTGAATGTGGTTATATTTAGTTTTTGATCTGTTGTCAGGTGGTTTCAGAGGGGCGTGCGAGATGATTCAGAGAGCAGGTGAGTGAATCTCAAACAGATGAAACAGACTTGTGATGTTTTAATCTCATGAATCAGATAATCCGGCTGTTATTTAACTCTGTTTCTCTCAGAGATGCTGAAGCTGCTGAGAAGAAGGACAGATGTGATGCTCCTCATACAGTGGAGGAATCTGAGCATTTAAGGGATCCATGACGAGATGAATCATCATCTGTTTGAATCTGAATCATCATCTCAGATCATTTGTGTTCATTCAAACTCAGATTCTCCAAATGACTCCAGTGAGTTCTTTCAGGGACGTAACTCACATCAGTTCATGGCTTCACATCATCACTCTTTCAATTTAGTGGTTGAGGCACCATCAATAAACGGTCATTGTGACAAAGTGTCAGCGCTATAGAGACACATGCTTTATTTAGACAAATTTACAAATATACGTGATGCTTGCTATATTTAAGCTATTTCTTGTTTTAAGCAGATGCAGAATAATGTCATAGACAAAGCATCTAAAAGATTATTTACAGGACAGCTTATGGTGCAATATAAAGTGCGTGCACATGTAGAAATATAATTCATAATTATACATGGCCACTATACATACCTGCATTCAATTCTTTGCACATATATATATATATATATATATATATATATATATATATATATACAATTCAATGTACACTGTTCTGAGGACACATGCCTTGTGAATGTGAACACACCTGGGCAAAAACACTGACATCTGTTGGGATCAGATGTAACACCAAACTTTGATATACAACTACCAAATGTATTTACATGGTGCTACTTGAAAGAAAAGCATGGTGCTGTATGGATCCCATATTCCTAAACTACTGTCTTTACATTGTGCTTCAAGGTAATGGTACATGTCCAAAACAACATTGTAATGCCTTGATACTTTATTGATGTGTTTTTATACTCTTTTGCGGGAGTCGTTCACAAACTGCACACGTGTTAAACGTATAAAGATGTTCTTCATTGCTGGCAAATGACTGGACACATGTGTATGTTTGTGTTGATTTTAAATCAATGTCCTCTACAATAAACCTTGTCTCTGTGTTTTTAAAGTAATCCTTGTTGATGAGCAGTGGTGGACAGTAACTAAGTATTTTTACTTTGTTACTGTACTTAAGTACATTTTTGGATCTGTACTTTTACAGAGTATTTTTACTTTGGTGAAACTTTTTACTCCACTACATTTATGAAAATCAGGTTGTTCCTGATGTTGAATAAAATACATGAAATCCAAACATATCTGCATTTATAATATTCCTGTCAAATATAACTTGCACCTGAGCACAGAGAAACTACATGATTTGTTTGCATTCACTGCACAATATTACCATTTAATCCTTTACAAGGCCTTTTTAATCTTGACCAACTTCATGGGCGTCACTTTAAAAAGGGGTGGGGACAAACTGATCAAAAGATTAGACTGAAACGATTCGTTAAATTAATCATTCAGTCCACTGTTTGAATTAGTTTGGCCAACTCAAAACAATCAAATTGATCAAACGAGTCAACTCAAACAATTCTTTCACAAATTGATTGTAGATGTCCTGAAGTGAGGGGAGATTCATCCCTGTGATTTTCTGGGTTTAACACCCTCTGCAATGCCTTCCTGTCTTGTGCTGTTGCCATACCACACAGATATGCAACAGGTTAACACAGTTTCTACAGAACATTGTGGTGACATGCCAAACTTCCTCAGTCTCCGAAGGAAGTAAATCCTCTGATTGACCTTCTTAACCAACTGCGTTGTGTTCTTTGTCTGCTTTAAGTCCTTGCAGATGTGGACACCGAAAAACTTGTAGCTTTCAATTCTCTCTACCTCAGTGTCCAATCATTAGTGGCCAATGGAGTCGCTCGCCCCTCCTCATGTCCACAACCATATCCTTGGTCTTGCTGATCAGTGTGAGATTGTTAGCCTCACACTATGTGACCAATTCTGACAGCTCTCTCCTATAGCCCATTTCAACCTTGCCACAGAAACCGTCAATCCGTGCATCTTATCACATGACTCGTTGAACATGTTACCGTGGAGACGTAGCGTGTGTGGAGGCTTCACGCTATTCTCCGTGGCATCCACACACAACTCGCCACAGAGCGAGAACCACATTATAGTGACCACGTGAAGGTTACCCCATGTGACTCTACCCTCCCTAGCAACCGGCCCAATTTGGTTGCTAAGGAGACCTGACTGGAGTCACTCAGCACGCCCTAGATTCAAACTCACGACTCCAGGTGTGATAGTCAGCGTTTTTACTTGCTGAGCAACCCAGACCCACAAATGAAGATTTTTAGAAGAATAGTTGTAAGAAATGTTTTCTATATCTCAGCACTTTCCAAGAGAGAAATGCTGTGTTGGTGCATTCCTTTCTGGATACATTATCAAACATCTGTTTCATATTAGCATGGAGTTGTAAGAGCCCCCTCCTCTCTTTCATTGTATTATGTGTGTATGGCAAAGGTCCGAGAGGCTCTCGCGGACCGAGCAGTCTTTACCATATAGGTCCGAAGGCTCACAAGGAACTTTTGCCATATGGAATTGTTATCTGTGATTTCTGTATGAGGTAATGTCTGCTTTTATTGGTTAGAGCTGTGAACTCCCCTTCACTATTGCAGTATATCTTTGCATGCCACACATAAGAAGAACTGAGCTGCATATTTTGTTCGCTCCCCAACGTTGGATTCAATGCTTTGTATTGATTCATTCACGACTCAATAAAAGACGGAGAGAAAAAGGCACTGCTGTGGTTTAGAAGACTTTTATTTCTAACAATAGTTCAGCTCTAAGTGTGTGGTGACCAGAACCCATATGACTCCAGTGGTTTAATCCATGTTTTCAGATGTGATATGATAGGTGTGGGTGAGAAACAGATCAATATTTAAGTCATTTTTAACTACAGAAATCCACTTTTACTTTCACTTTTCCATTCTTCTTCTTCTGTTTTCTGTTTCTTTGTGCATTTTGTATCTACTGGCCGGGGCTGGTCAAAGGTGGAGATTGATATGCTTATAATAAAGTGGCCTAATATCTATAGCCCAATATTTGTAGCATTGGTTGGCGTTTTCAGATGGCCACTTACCCACCGTAGGCACATTCTCCACCAAATATTAAGGTTAAATGAATGATCTTGAACGATTTCGCATTGACGCCATCAGACCAGCTTAAAAACGGAACAAATCACATGACACGTCTCATTGTCAGAGAAATGAAGCCTCTTACTTATGGTTGTTTATGTAAACCTGGAGATATTAACACGATTCGACAATGCACTGCATTTTGCCCCAAGCATTGCAAATGTACCGTTCTATCCTTCTGAATGGTTATATGTACTCATGACAGAAAAGATCTCGTGAGAAACCTTGATCTTAATCACTATTTTCAGCCTTAGCACTAATATAAAGACATAGACATTCTGGTGAATAATAATGATGAAGGGATTGACGTGTAGAGAACTTAAATGACTCAATACTGCTTAAATCTCACGGTACAGCGGGGACTCTACAGCAGACAGAAATAAATCATATAAAGTCTTTTTCTGGACTGAGGAAACATGCCCCAAATGCACTGCACTTCTGTTTGTGCCACAGGGGAAGACTAACACACTGCAGCTGTTGCAAACATGTCTGATGCCACTTGTCAGTGAGTCACCACATTGCCCAATAGGACACTGGAAATATGCCAACTTCCTGTGTGATCATGTGGCTTTAGTTTAGGAGTCTCGATGTGAAGCCCAAAATTCTATAATTACTCATAGAAAAGTGTGCTGTGCTCAGAGCCACTGGGAAACTGGCAAAACTAGCAATGTCTGTAATCAGTGAGAAAAGCCATTAACAGGGTCTAAATCTCTTTTTTTTTTCCAATAACTGTCCAGATGTGTGCGGATAGTATTTGGGGTTAAAAGCCCCCCTGTTGCTAAAGGCCCATATTAAACATGTTGTTATCCTTAAGAGGTATTAATATAAAGAATGATCAGAGTTCACATTGACTGATCCATTCACAATGAAGATTCATTTGATTATAGAATATCATGTTCTACAGAAAGACATCTGGGAATGCAAGGAAGCACAAACGCACATTGAAAACAGCTCAAAATAAATGTAAAGAATGATCTACCTTGGAGTGACGATTACATTGGGTCAACTCCATCTGATTCCCCTGCTCATGCATTACCCCGATGATTATTTTGTTGGAGTAGGTATGAAATGAGTGTCTTATGAAGGAAACTATATTATCTTACTAATAATAGTTACAGGGATTGTCAAGGAATACTTTATAGAGCTCTGTATTATTATTTAAGTGTTAAGAAAAAGTGAGAAATAAAACAGATGGACATTTAGCTTGTGTTGAGTCGTGTACAGGGGGTCCAAACCCAACCGTCCCATATGGATACCAGGTGCAAAATTCAGAATAAACACTTTCAATGTGTTGGAATTTGAATAAGCCACACCTAATGCTGCGTTCACACCGGACGCGAATAGCGCGTCAAATTCGCGCCTACCGCGTCTAGTTATACGCTTGACCACTTTGAATCCATTCGCGCGTCAAGAGCGGAATTGACGCGCGTAAAAAACAAAAGTTTGAAGCGAAATTTACGCGCGTGACGCGTCAGAGGCTGAAATCCGTTGACGGCCATCTTTTTACAAGATGGCTGATGTTGATCGAGCATTCGTGGAGAGAGTCACCGCTCTGTATTTGCTCTGGAGAGCAGAACAGCGGCGTATGGATCGTCGTCGCCGTACTTGGGTCCACCAGACCCTCGGAGGCGTTCCCAGTTCGGCGAATTTCATCATTTGCTCCAGGAGCTGCGCCTGGATGACGGCCGCTTTCAGCGGTACTTCCGCTTGTCCCGCGCCCAGTTTGATGACCTGTTGTCCCGCGATCGGAGCGAGGATCACCCTTCAGGACACCAACTACAGGCGCTCTATCCCAGCTGCGGAGCGCCTGTCCATCTGTCTTCGGTTAGTAAATGTATATAAAATGTTAAATACAGTATATTAAATATATGTTAATTTACGCTATGCTAGCAATGTTTTTCAAACTGTGTGGTACGGATACCACTGTTGGTGTTCTTTCTAGTGATACTCAGTTAACTGCTGTAACGTTAACCAAAAAAATAAAATATTATTTTGGCAGACGTGATAATGTCTCTATCTGTAAGCAATATGTAGTGCTCTTTCTAGTGATAACGTTACTCGGTTAACTGCTATAACCTAAAAATGATACTGTCATGTCTCTATCTGTAAGCAATTGTAGTAACGTTACTCTTTCTTTTGATAATCAGTTGGTTATCGGCACAATAGTGATTTAAACCATATACACATATACCCTTTTGTTTTGAAGATTCAAACTTTGTTAAATTGCTTGCAAAATTGCTAGCAAACAAACAAATATGGTGCATTAAAGTAAAACAGACTGGTTATTGTATATAGTTGAATATGTAACTACAAGTGTACTTATAAAAATATTTTCTAGGTTTCTTGCCACAGGGGACTCATTCAGGACCATAGCGTCCAGCTTCAGGGTTGGTGTCTCAACAGTGAGCCAGATCGTCCACCAGGTTGTGACTGCAATCTGGGACTGTCTTGTGGAGGAGTACATGGCTGTGCCCACCACTGATGACTGGAGGTCCATCGCAGAAGGATTCCAGGAGCGGTGGAACTACCCTCTATGCTGTGGAGCAGTGGATGGGTAGCACGTGGTAATGAAGGCACCCCCCAACTCAGGATCCCAGTTCCACAACTACAAGGGAACATTCTCCATCGTTCTCCTTGCAGTTGTGGATGCGAGGTATCGCTTCCGGTTGATCGATGTTGGGGGGTACGGCAGGACCAGCGACGGTGGGATTCTGGCAAACTCCGCCTTTGGACAGGCTCTCCGTGCTGGTACACTTCATCTGCCTCCTGACCAGCCTCTTCCCGGTGCTGATGAAAGAGGACCCCAGCCCCATGTCTTTGTGGCTGATGAGGCGTTCCCACTGCGGAGGAACCTCATGCGGCCCTTCCCTGGACGCACCCTTCCTCCAGAGAGGCGTGTCTTCAATTACCACCTCTCCAGAGCCAGGCTGGTGGTGGAGAACGCCTTTGGCATCCTCTCCTCACAGTGGAGGATGTACCGCCGCCTCATCGAGGTCCACCCAGAAGTTGCGGAGAAGTGTGTGAAGGCGACGTGTCTTCTCCACAACTTTCTGAGGTGTTCGGAGGGGAGAGAGGCACCTGCTGCGAGGGGCGCGGGACATGCTGGAGAGGAGCCACTGCCAGGTCTGGGTCGGGTTGCGGCCAACAACTCCTCCAGAGAGGCACTCGGGTGAGGGATGTCTTCATGGCACACTTCTCGGCGGAGGGAGCAGTACCATGGCAGCCGACGGAGTAGCGTTTGAAGTCCTCCTCATGACTTCCCCACAACGGCTCTTTTAAGAGCCACCCACAAACCTATAAAGAGCTAAACTATCTAAAAATAGTCCATTATTATTATATTTTGTATTTTTTTTCCCAGGTTGTCAGCCCCAGTTCCAGGATGTCAGGTCCACAACATGCACATTTATTAAGTTGAGACTTTTTAAAAATGTCAGGTTTTCCATGGTAGTATATCAGGTTAAATTATTTATTTATTTTTGTTTTGATGATAAATGGAGCCAGCCTCCAAAAGTAATTAACCTGTCCTGTGTTTTTTTTCCTTATTCAACACTGTCCAGACACTAATGTTGGTTGTCTTTACATTACAATAATAATGTTTCATATAATCTAGATTTAGATATGGAATAAATAGCAATCAATACAAAATCAAAATATCTCATATATTGAAATCAAGTTATGTGATAAAAGATTTGCTTTGTTTGTGCATTAGAACCACACCAGGCATTTAGTCATATTACAAAATAATTTATTGAGGCCAAACATATGAAGTAATTTGAGGTATAACATTAAAAAACATATTGAGGCAAAACGTTAAAAAAATTATTTAGGCAAAACATATAAAATAACAATATGAACTGAAAAAAATGAACAATATGTGCAAACTATTTACATTAAGAGACAGGAACAAAAAGGACCTCGCTTGGAAGGTGGAAGAGCCACAGGGAACGGCATAGGAGAAGAGGAAGGAGGGCATTCTGCGTTTCCTGCAGAGCCTGCCGCCTCTTTTTTTTTATTATTTTATTTTTAAAGTTTACTGTGTGGGGGGGTCCAATTGTTCCAAATTTAGCACAATGGTGCTATTTTCCATTGCCAATTTGTAAATTTGAATACATTTTTCCTCCATAAGTTAGCTGTCAGTGATTTTGGAATGAAAGATTCCGAGCGGGAGTTTACGTCACTTTACCTCCTGAGTGACAGCAGGCAGCTAGGCTCCTGATTGGTTAACGCGGCGCGAATTGACGCCAAAGTTCAGATCTTTCAACTCGGGCGGCAGACGCGAATTCGTAATGTAATAAGCAACCTTCTGAGTACCAATGTATTATACAGAGCACTTATTACAGGGACAATCCCCCCGGAGCAACCTGGAGTTAAGTGTCTTACTCAAGGACACAATGGTGGTGACTGTGGGGATCAAACCAGCAACCTTCTGATTACCAATGTATTATACAGAGCACATATTACAGGGACAATCCCCCCGGAGCAACCTGGAGTTAAGTGTCTTACTCAAGGACACAATGGTGGTGACTGTGGGGATCAAACCAGCAACCTTCTGATTACCAATGTATTATACAGAGCACATATTACAGGGACAATCCCCCCGGAGCAACCTGGAGTTAAGTGTCTTACTCAAGGACACAATGGTGGTGACTGTGGGGATCAAACCAGTAACCTTCTGATTACCAATGTATTATACAGAGCACTTATTACAGGGACAATCCCCCCGGAGCAACCTGGAGTTAAGTGCCTTACTCAAGGACACAATGGTGGTGACTGTGGGGATCAAACCAGCAACCTTCTGAGTACCAATGTATTATACAGTGCACTTATTACAGGGACAATCCCCCCGGAGCAACCTGGAGTTAAGTGTCTTACTCAAGGACACAATGGTGGTGGCTGTGGGGATCAAACCAGCAACCTTCTGATTACCAATGTATTATACAGAGCACTTATTACAGGGACAATCCCCCCGGAGCAACCTGGAGTTAAGTGTCTTACTCAAGGACACAATGGTGGTGACTGTGGGGATCAAACCAGCGACCTTCTGATTAACAGCCCTGTGGTTTTAGCCACTACACCACCACCACTATACTGTTAAATTATACCTGGCTGGTGTCATAGAAAATCTTTGAAGAATCTCTCGAAGATGCAAGAAAAGTTGTAGTTTATTGAGCCACCAACATACTTGAGTCCGGTCAGCTGTCCGTTCTGAATCTCTTAGTCCAAAACCTCCTCTTCTCAGGGCCGGCCCAAGCCTTTATGGGGCCCTAAGCAGAATTTGACTTGGGGGCCCCTCGGTGCCGCCAATATGATTGAATATTGTCAATGCTTGATTATTCGCACACTATAAATCTAACACACCCCTTATCAATTGTATGAGTTGTAGCTGTGTTGCTTACAACATACCAATGTCTGCCTGGCATGATTTTACCCTTCTATGGTTTAAATGTAACAGTAGCACACCTATATATACCCAATCCTGTTGATCCTCTGTTACCAGTTTTGTGACTTCCTAGAGAACAATTTGCAGCAGAAGCTGCAGACTGCATCATTTCTTTTTGAACAAGTGAGCAGCTCCACTTACATTATTAACCCATTAATTCACTTTCTGTAGGTGTTTTCAGGGAATGTGAAGTTTTCTTTTATAGGCAGTGGCCCTCTGCTTACCAGATCAGTCCTTTCTGATTCAGACAGGATAGATGACCACTCAGATGGGTCAACTGGAGGAGCTGCTGATCCATGGTGTTGGCTGGAAGTTGCTAAGGGGGTAGATGTGACATCGATCCCAATGACCACAGAAGTAGAAGGACCTATAAGGACATTACATTAATAATTTTAATTAGAAATATTAATCTCAGGATATTCTACAGTAAATGAGCAAATACAACGGCTGCTGTGCTATTAACTTGCCACATCTGCTGAGGTTGAAACAGACATGGAAGGAACAGTAGGATCAGTGGATGCACGTGTTGGGAAGTGCTCCTCGCATGCAGAGGATGGACCTGATGAAAGATGAAAATAATAATAAAGCTAGCCATGTTAGATGTCATATTAGAAGATAATGCAACTGTCAAAAACAAAGGCATGTTTTATCCATATACAGTAAATATATTGATCTGGGATTGTTGAAAAATCATCATCAGCTGTAGCACTGGCACTTGGGGCAGGTGGCGTTGGTTGTGCCCCACCTCCAAAATATTTCAACAGTGCTCCTAGGGAAGTTTCATAAGAGTACATATTTGACAGAACAGAATGTTATTTTCTCAACACAATTGATTATACACAGCAGCAAGCCATCTGTACACCTAAACAACAACTCTTAATCTATAACAGCTAACTGAGGCAGAATGATATTGGAATATAATAGCAAAGACCCCAAAATGGTAGACTAATGTAAATAATGTTAAGCTGTTATCAGTACCAAGTTGATGGAACAGAATCTTATTTTTATTACAAAAATATATACCCAGGAAAGTTATTTTTACACAGAAGACAAAAACATAATCTAAAACTTGCTAAGTAATATGTTGTACTATAATATATTAAGATGCTATTTACAGATGTTTAATCAAACTTTCCTAAAAAAGAAGATATGCTACATAGGCTATGTTAACTAACTAGCCAGCTAATGTTAGCTCGTAACATAGCCTAGCTACTTAACATACCTTTATCGTGCTGTTTTTCTCTTCCTCTGTTTTCTTCTTTTTCCTTTTCTCTGCACCAGAGGATATGTCCTTTTTTGTGACATTACTGTTTTGCTGTCTGAATGTGTTTGCATCCTGCAGCCCGTTAACATAATATTGCATTTAATATTGCGTTTTTGTATAATTATCATTGTCCATTGACATAGTATATCACAAAAACAAAAAACAAAATCAAGCTGTCATTTCATGTGCTCTTGGGGGCCCCCTGGTGGCCACGGGCCCTAAGAAGCCGCATGGTTCGCTTATGCCTTGGGCCGGCTCTGCCTCTTCTATACAGTTTGTTATCTGGCATTACCTCATTTCTACGCCCCTATTCACCACCATTATCTCACAGAGCCTTTTGATATCTTATTAGTGGTAGAAACTTGGCTTTAGTCGACTTTTTAATTACTTTGATCACTGTTTGTTTTTACTCTTTATCTTCAGCTGTGTTTCAAGGTCCATAGCCCATTATTTTGTTACAGCTGGTGCTCTTTGTGGTTTTTGCAGCATCAACACTTTTAGACTTTCTCAGTTTATGTCTAGACTAAAGACTAATTTCTTCAGTCTAGCATACGCCTAGTTTATCCCGAAACTCAGAGTAATGCTGCATTAGTCAGGTCTGCCAGAACCAAAACACACTTCTCACGCTGCTACACAATCTTATGGGTCAATATCTTGTGTGTTTTACTGAAGCCATACAGACGAACACAAGAATTAGATGATGACAGTTTTTACTTTGGGACAAACTATCCTTTCAAATTAGTTTTGGTACATTTGCCAGCGTTACATTAGGGGCATGTGGCACAATGTAAAGGAGAGTGAGCTGAAAAATCTGGCCTGGTAGATTGACGAATCAAGGCTTTCTGATGTGCTTGGAGGTCTGAAAACTTTCAAATCAAATTGAGACCACACAACAGGAAATGATGTGTGGGTGGTGCAGCTGGCGTTGTTTCCCCCAGATGAATTTCAACAGCACTCAGTTGGCTGACCTCTGATGTCAACGCTCAAACAGCGTCCGTCTCTGTGCCAGAAGCAACGTTTTATAATCCAGGATCCAGTAGCATTGAGAATGCAGGAAAGCAAATGTATTCACACTTGGCAAATGAAATAAGTTCAGAAGTGAAAGAGTGCTGAAGACACAAGCAGAGGCCGTTTCTGTTGTTGGGATTGTGTTTCTTTGTCTTGGTCTAACTGCATATATTACAATGTGTGTTAAAGGAATAGTTCACCCAAAGAATGCTGATCATTTACTCACCCTCAGCCAGTCCAAGATGTGTATGACTTTCTTTATCAGAACAGAAATGAACATTTCTAGGGAAGTATCTGCAGCTCCAGCCAATGCAAAAGTAATCCACATGACTGCAGGCGATCAAGTCTTCTGAAGTGATTCGATATGTTTGTGGGAAAAATAAATGGCTAATTAAAACTTTAACTTTGAAAAATTGCTTCCTGCTTGCACTCGTTTCCAAAGCAACTAACAAATGAGATTATTTGATATAATTCTGTATTTCCTGTTTGATGTTTCAGCAGTTCACGTGTAGAGTTAGAGGACTTGTGACATCATTTGTTTCATGATTGATGGGAAACACAGTCCTGCCCTTGAGAATTACTGTTCATGTTTTAATACATTTCAACACTTCACGTTGTTTCAGAGATGCAGTATTTTGTTCTTGTCTTGCACCTCAATGTTAAATGATCATCTTATAGAGTTGTCCATAGGCAGCTGTTTCTGTACGCCCAGATGGGTTCTGGGAAAAGTTCCTCAGGAAACAATACTGGGACAGAACAAGAAGTTTAAAGTTAAAGCAAGAAGCAGAAGAGGCGTTAGATGTGCGTCGCAGGTGCATGTGATTGATTCTCCAGATTTCTCTGAAGAGAAGTTTGCTGATATGAACTCCTCTCAGTCTGTACAGCAGATCTCAGTGCAGTACTGCCGGTCGTTCCTTTACATAATTATATACAACTTTTCTTCCTCATTTCACACTTTTAATAAAGATTGATTTGGCCCTAAAGCCCAGAATTACATCATGCTTCTGTTCAAGTGTCAATAACAAGAGTAAAGTATATGATCAGGTCCCAGAATCACAGCGGAAGATTTGTTTAATGGGAATTAAACCGATCAGTTTAGCAATGCTCTAGATAAGTAATGATCTAGTGGAGCGTAAATCAGTTACTCAAAAATGTAATCTGTTGCAAGTGACTAATTACTCATCTAAAATGATAATTCGTTTACTTAAGTAATTACATCATGAGTGATGATGCTCGTCCAATGCCGTGTTTGCCAGTTGATTAGCGGCACCAACGACTGGATTGTGCAGCTGCGGTGACTCTGGAAACATGACAGCTGGTATCTCATTGGATAAACAGTCATCATCTCATTCCAGACAACACGTCATAAAACACCTTTGGTTTGTCAGCAGATGATTTGTCGCAACACAGAAATGCTTTCCCTGCCCTGGTGAAAATGATATGCTAAGTACACTTGAAGCCAGACTAATAAGTATACAAGTGTGGTCATGATTAACTTGAAGAGTGCTATTTTGGAACAACTAATTTTGTACTAAGTATATTTTAGTTGTAATTAGATTGTAGTAAAGCATAACATGAAGTGTATTTAGTGAACTTTTGTGTGCTAAATTGGTATTAGCCCCACCTTGTTAGAAGACATGTAATTAAGTGAACCCAAACCCAGAGATGCTTCAGTTGTTCTGCAGGCAACTCGGCTTTATGGTCTGATAATAAAGTCTATTCTTCCAAGTCTTTGAGAGATGTTTCACAGAGATGGCATGAACTACAACAGCCTCAACGCTGAGGACTTTTGCTACTGCCCTGCTCGGGCCAATGGTTCAAATTCTTACTTGCCCTGACAAAAATTCACTGGTCCCACCACAAAACAAATAAATAAATAAAATAGAATCATCCGAATCATTGGCCTGAAACTTTGCAAAAATGAAAAGAGATCTGTGAAAATCAGTAGAGAAAGAATTTGTGTAGAGAGAGTAAAATATGACTTACCATTTCAGGACTATGTTTGAGGCCTCATCAGAAGTGATATGATGATCGGAGGTGAACGCCAGGGGTCTGGCAACCTTCTTAATCTTTATCATACACTCTACAAAAATGTTGCCAAATCCTCAAGCAAACATTCTGCATTACACTATGAAGACATTGTGAGAATCATCCTCAGAGCCGGTGTGTTGGTCCTGTGTGGCTAGGGTTCGGAGAAACATCTGGTCTCTGGCTGCCTCTCTCATCTTGGTTTGCTTTCCCTGAATAAAGAAGAAATTAATAAAACAAACAACATCTTCACAATCTCACATTCATGCTGACATGCTGACATCTGATGTATGGTTTTTCTGATTTGAAAATATATCTTTGTCCTGCCAAAGCATTATTTGATCATGTGATGTGATATCTGAGATTACGGCTGCGCTCGAGACGGTAGCATGACTTTATTTACCAGCTTAATATGATTACAACAGCGTGAATAAAAATGCTACATGTCTTTGATGAAACTCGTTACGTCATATTCTTTGTATGAAATGTCCTTCCAATGAAGAAATATTCCAGTGATCTTTGGTGGATTTACTCTTCACAATCAATCAAACATAAACTTATGAAGAACACAGATTAAACATGTACTGTAGCATTGTGTAATTACTGTCTTCATGTTTATTCAGTCGACATGTTTCTATCTGTTATTCAGCTGCAGCAAAACATAAGATTTCCTGGAGCATTGTAATTTAATTTCTTTTACTTTTATGAGTCTTACTTGTGGACATGAATCACATATAGTGTGTTTATCACTCCATAATGCTGACATTACAAAACCCCAATCTGAGTAAAACACAGAAAAACAAAGTACTACTCCTTTGGAAATATATATATATATATATATATATATATATATATATATATATATATATATATATATATATATATATATATAATCATTAGAATCCATTCATTTTTCTTCACATTAGCACAATTAGACATTACTGTCTTTATAAGATATTTATTATGAGATCAAATTGAATCTTTGTCCTTTCTAAAGTTGTGTAGTTTGTCAATATTAAATAAATACTTATCCATATCCACCAGCCTGCCTTTTTTAGCCTCCACCACAATATTGGTGTACCAACATTTTACACCCCTGCTTTCGTCCTTGTTCCGTATATCGTTTCCCAAAAGGAATAAATGTTTCTTGGAGACGAGGTCTTTGAACGAATCTGATATAATAAGAAGAGTAAAGAAGTTTAGCTTACAACTGCTGCCAATAAAGTGACACAGTAACACAATTAAATAGTTGAAAGTGTTTTCAAGAAATAAAATACAGGCTTTCCTCCAAACAGCAGGACTTTAGTAGGCACCGTCTTCTCCGGCTGTTTATTTCTGGCCAATTATCATCTCCATCGAGGTCAGGGTTTGATGTAACTTGACTAAGCTGATCTATATTAGCTAGATGGATTGATGTACTCTCCACTTTTAATGACTTATCAAATAAGTAATAATTTGCAAATTGGAACGGCATCGTGTCTTTGTGACGTCTCCTGCTGCAAAACCTCCCATTAGCGCGGGAGCTTCATGAGTAGCATCTGCAGATCTGATTGGCTGAATGCAACACTACGACACTTGATTGGTCACATACATCAAAATGAAACCCGTAGAATACAGTAGAGTACCCTGAAGTCATCATGGCATCAAAACGAAAGTATAAGACACATTTGAATTCCGTTGGGACTCAACAAGATACGCCAAGAACCTCGAAACACAGAAAACTTTCAATCTTAATTATGCTCATATCCTCCTGAGACCCAGATTTTTATTTTATTTTTAGTATTTTTTCATGTCATTACATTGTTACCATAAGAAACAAATGGTAATATATATTTATTTTTATTTGTTGAAAAAATATATTTTGTTGATATGTATGGCCATGTTTACTGTAGTGGACTTCAGTTGTTTAAAAAGATAAAAAGACATGAAATTTAGGCAAAAACAATGTTTTTTTTTTCAGTGAACAATCAATTTGTATGTTTCATGATTTTTTTTAACCAAACTTTGTATAAAGATGATTCTCATGTTAAGAATGATATAACGAAATGAATTAGAGGGAGGGAGTAATAATTGGAAACACTTTCATTATAATAGCTAACATGTCATAAGAATATTGATTTATCATTTCTTTCCCTATTCAGTTGTTGTGTCCTCCCAAAGTGCCTGATAACATGATTAAGTCCTGGTGTCCTCTACAGTGGCCCTGACTCCTGAGATGTTGATTTATGACAAACAATCTGAATATTTGTCAGATTTAAATGATAATTACAAAATATTATGATATTCTCATAAGAGTGCTAAATTGAATCTCTAAATTATTAACAGTCATTTTTAAAGACCATGGAGAAGTTGTTGTCATGGTGAAACCTCCAAACATTTGGTATCTCTGAAAAGCCGTGAATGTCCTCTTTACTGGACATCCTTGTCCTGTAAAACTGTCTATTCAGCAGTCTACAGTCTATTCCTGGTCCCGTGTAACGGTCATGCTCTGTTTGTCTTGGGTTTCACTCATCACATGTGTTTCCCTTTGTTCTATTTTCACACCACCATGGACATTCACTAATGATCACACCTGCTTGTATTTTGTTCATCATTCGTCTGTGTACTTAAGTTCCTGCTTGTGTTCAGTTCCTTGTCCTGTATTGTCTGTGTTTATGTTCACGCACTGTCTCTTGGAATATATTAATAAACCCTGTGTGACCTTCTTCATCTTCATCTTCATTGAACCTGAAGAGTTACACCCAGGAGGATATTATGATTTAATGTAAGACAACAATGTTAAACATGAGACATCACAAGCACTTAACTACTGGATAGCAGTTACTTTAAGTTACTTAATTTTGTTTGTGCTGTATCCACAGAAACAGACAGAATTGTTATTCAAGAGATATCTTTATGCATCTCCAATTTCCTGAATAACTGTTTACAGAAGAAATGTTATACAAAGGTATGTAAATGAGGGAAAACCTTTTTTATGTACAATATAACATTTTATTAGAACCTAAATGTTCAACCAGAAGTTTGTGTTTGGATGGGCCTCGCACAGCTCTGTGCCCCAGACTGTGTTGGTGGACTGTTTATACAATGATATTTTGATTTCAGTACATTTGGCCTGTATATAAATACTGCTGTTTTATTTTTGCACTTGTTTTGTGAAGCTGCACTTACCTTTGGTGTACATTTGTTTCGGATTCATTTTCCAAATCCTACTGAAGAGAAGAGCAAACAGGAAGGCAAAAAAGACAGTGAACAAGAGGACAGACAGGAAGATGATGTAAATGTAAATGAGGAAGAGGAAGGAGAGGAAGATGATGGAAATGGACAAGAGGACAGAGAGGAAGACGATGGAAATGGACAAGAGGACAGAGAGGAAGACGATGGAAATGGACAAGAGGACAGAGAGGAAGATGATGGAAATGGACAAGAGGAGAGAGAGGAAGATGATGGAAATGGACAAGAGGACAGGAGAGGAAGACGATGGAAATGGACAAGAGGACAGGAGAGGAAGATGATGGAAATGGACAAGAGGACAGAGAGGAAGATGATGGAAGTGGACAAGAGGACAGAGAGGAAGATGATGGAAATGGACAAGAGGACAGAGAGGAAGAAGAGGGAAGTGAACAAGAGGACAGACAGGAAGATGATGTAAATGTAAATGAGGAAGAGGAAGGAGAGGAAGATGATGGAAATGGACAAGAGGAAGGAGAGGAAGACAATGGAAATGGACAAGAGGACAGAGAGGAAGACGATGGAAATGGACAAGAGGACAGAGAGGAAGATGATGGAAATGGACAAGAGGACAGAGAGGAAGATGATGGAAATGGACAAGAGGACAGAGAGGAAGACGATGGAAATGGACAAGAGGACAGAGAGGAAGATGATGGAAATGGACAAGAGGACAGAGAGGAAGACGATGGAAATGGACAAGAGGACAGAGAGGAAGATGATGGAAATGGACAAGAGGACAGAGAGGAAGATGATGGAAGTGGACAAGAGGACAGAGAGGAAGATGATGGAAGTGGACAAGAGGACAGAGAGGAAGATGATGGAAATGGACAAGAGGACAGAGAGGAAGAAGAGGGAAGTGAACAAGAGGACAGACAGGAAGATGATGTAAATGTAAATGAGGAAGAGGAAGGAGAGGAAGATGATGGAAATGGACAAGAGGAAGGAGAGGAAGACAATGGAAATGGACAAGAGGACAGAGAGGAAGACGATGGAAATGGACAAGAGGACAGAGAGGAAGATGATGGAAATGGACAAGAGGACAGAGAGGAAGATGATGGAAATGGACAAGAGGACAGAGAGGAAGACGATGGAAATGGACAAGAGGACAGAGAGGAAGACGATGGAAATGGACAAGAGGACAGAGAGGAAGATGATGGAAATGGACAAGAGGACAGAGAGGAAGATGATGGAAGTGGACAAGAGGACAGAGAGGAAGATGATGGAAATGGACAAGAGGACAGAGAGGAAGAAGAGGGAAGTGGACAAGAGGACAGAGAGGAAGATGATGGAAATGGACAAGAGGACAGAGAGGAAGAAGAGGGAAATGGACAAGAGGACAGAGAGGAAGAAGAGGGAAATGGATAAGAGGACAGAGAGGAAGATGATGGAAATGGACAAGAGGACAGAGAGGAAGATGATGGAAATGGACAAGAGGACAGAGAGGAAGACGATGGAAGTGGACAATGACAAGAGAGGAGCAAAGGAAATGAAGATTCAAACCAAAGGAAGGTACTACTAAACAGAGTACATCCCTGTGGCTAGAGAGTAAGCACCATAATGAAGACTGGTGCCTGGGCTCAAAGGGCAATGACATAGACCAGGGACTGATGGCCATTAACCCACCTTTGGAAGTCACAAGAGCTCCAAGATCAGACAGAACATTCTGGAATGCATCTGAATGGAGGACTTTTTGTTGATTTATGTTTTGCCTGTTTTGAGTGGTGTTTTAAAAAGAAGTACTGGAGTCATCTTTTTGTATTAGTTTTTTCAGTGCACACTCTTCTTCAGGATGCCATCAAAGCAAGCCATGTGGATATGGCAGAACAAGCTCTTCGAAAAGTTTGTGTGTATCTTTGAGAAACTTTATGGTGCTACTGATGTTTCTTTCAATGTACATTTGTTAATGCACTTAGCAGCAAGTGTGGGCAACTGGGCACCACTGTGGGCAACATCCACATTTCCATTCAAATCCTTCAATGGAACTTTGCTTAAGTGTTTCAATGGAACAACGCATGTGTCAGATCAAGTAGTGAAGACATTCCTTAGGGTTAGGACTCTCTCAACCAAAGCAGGGACTACAATGCCAAATGCCAATGACAACATATTGAAATGATTTGACAAACTCCAAAGTACGTCTGGCTTAACAAAGAGGTCAAAGAAGTTTCAAGATAATGTCAGAGGTTTTGGTTGCCCACCGTTAACACAGTTAACAGTTAAGTGATGGAACATTCTGTGTTATTATGACCCCTGTGGCTGTCACGTGTGAGGATGGGGCATCACAAACAGATTCTGTGTTTTAGTAAAAGAGCTTGCCAAGAGTGGAGGCAAGCTTTATAGAGATGTTCAGCTAAATATATCCTCAACATTTATAAATGAAGTGTCTCATACCAATGATGTATTTGCTGTGCATCCTCAATCACGCAATGTAAATGTGTTCTGGTTAGGTCTAAGGACAAACTGAATGTCATTCCACTTCCAAACTATATTGAAAGAGACTAAAAGATTATTCCTGGGGAACTACTTCTGCAGCTTTACAGACATCAGTACCAATTGTTGTTTGGCTGTAGTGGTTAAACTGCCTCTTTCTGTACAGGAGAACACATGTTCTTGTGTGTTTCTATGGTGTGCTGTTGGTGTAAAATAACCATTAGTCATGGATTTTTGTTTATTGTACATTTTACCTCTTTGTAACATTGTATAAACTTATTAAAATACTTCAATCACAATTACAAATGTTTTAAATGGGCTTTCAGTGCATGTATCATATGCTTTAATACTTTCTGAAAGCAATGAAGTGAATGCCAAGCATGAAGAAGTAAACTTAAAAATTACCCAAAAACTTCTTAAATACTATATAAAAATATACTACAACTTCTGGATATTTAATAATGTACTTTGAAAATATACTTTCAATGCATTGTTGCAATGATCATTTTCAGCACACAGTTAAAAATATACATAAAATATATTTTGCAGTAAAATGCAAATAAATACAATTTTAAAAAATAAACAGAATTTTCACTTCAAGTATATTTATCTAAAATATATTTTTAGAAAATATACTAAAGTACAATTATTTTAAAGTGTGTTAAAAGTTGTATTGTGAAAATAGGTAAAAGCATGATGCTAATATACTTTAAATATATTTAAATATTGTACATTTTTGATAGTATATTTGCAATATACAATTGAAAAAGATAATATATTTCAAATTCCTTGGACTTCATGGCTTGGTTTGTGCTCTGACATGAACTGTTAACTGTGGGACCTTATATAGACAGGTTTGTGCCTTTCCAAATCATGTCCAATCAACTGAATTTACCACAGGTGGACTCCAATCAAGTTGTAGAAACATCTAAAAGATGATCAGTGGAAACAGGAAGCACCTGAGCTCAATATTGAGTGTCATGGCAAAGGGTGTGAATACTTCTGTACATGTGATTTATTTAGTTAATAAATTTGCAAAGATTTCAAACAAACTTCTTTCATGTTGTCATTATGGGGTATTGTTTGTAGAATTTGAGGAAAATAATGAATATAATCCATTTTGGAATAAGGCTGTAACATAACAAAATGTGGAACAAGTGCTGGGAATACTCTCCGGATGTACTGTATGTGGTAAGTGATTTGATCGCTCTGTTGTAGTTTCAGGAGCGCGTCCAAGTAGATGAAGGTTCACTTGAGAAGATCAGACTGGTGCTTCTTGGGAAAACTGGATGTGGGAAAAGTGCCACATGAAACACAATCATCGAATGTTCCAATTTTCCAGTTGCTCTCATTGGAAAGAATGCAGCTCAGAAGCCACATTGAGGAATGTTAAATATATGTCTGTGTTATCAACATCTGGACATGAAGAGGATGTTAAGGGCGTTTTCAGACATGTAGCTCGTTTAAATTGTTACAATGTTGCATTTTCTTCTTGATTCGGTTTTCTTTCACAAGGCAACATTTTAAAACCGACCAAAACTGTGTTAAAAAATGTCACATGTGAGCAAACTGTCCTCTTATTGGTCAAATCAAATCAAATCACTTTATTGTCACACATGTACACAAGTGCAACAGTAGGTGAAATTCTTGTGTGCAGTTCCGAGCAACATATCAGTGATGACAGTGACGAGACATATACCAATTACAATAAACAACATATTTACACAACACAATATACATATCAAATGTACACATACTTACACAACACAATAATAATATACAATGTACAGTAGACAATACACAATATAGATACACATAATATAGAATACACATACAATAAAAAGAACCGTGTGAGGATGTGTTGGTTCATTCCAAACTTCCTCAGCCGTCTCAGGAAGAAGAGGCGCTGGTGAGCCTTCTTCACAACGGCCTCAGTGTGGACGGACCATGTGAGTTCCTCAGTAATGTGGACACCGAGGAACTTGAAACTGCTGACTCTCTCCACCGGTGCTCCATTAATGGTGATGGGGCTGTGTTCTCCGTCTTTCTTCCTGAAGTCCATCACAAGCTCCTTGGTCTTACTGATGTTGAGGGAGAGGTTGTGCTGCTGACACCAGCGTGTCAGAGTGTGCACCTCCTCTCTGTAGGCTCTTTCATCATTGTCAGTGATCAGACCTACCACCGTCGTATCGTCAGCAAACTTAATGATGGCATTGGAGCTATGTGTTGCCACACAGTCATGTGTGTACAGGGAATACAGCAGTGGGCAGAACAGAGCAGATGTAATCTCTGATTAGCCTCTCAAAGCATTTGCTGATGATGGGGGTCAGAGCAACAGGACGCCAGTCATTTAAGCAAGTGATTTTAGGACATCTCCCAGTCCGCATGATCAAAACGTTCTTGTAGCGCAGAGTCTGATTGGTCCGACCAGCACTGGATCGTTCTGAGGGCGGGTGCTTCCCGTTTCAGTTTCTGCCTGTAAGTGGGCAGAAGCAGAACGGAGGAGTGGTCTGATTTGGGGGAGGGATTTGTAGCCATCCCGGAAAGGAGAATAGCAATGATCCAAAACCCGGTCCCCTCGTGCGTTGAAGCTGATGTGTTGGTGGTATTTCGGTGCTGTTGAGTTGAAGGTGGCTTTGTTAAAGTCCCCGGCAACAATGAACGCAGCTCAGGGTGCGCGGTTTCCTGCTCACTTCAGTTCCCTGAGTGCCCGGTCTGTGTCGGCTTGTGGGGGGATGTACACAGCTGTGATGATGACCGCTGTGAATTCCCTCAGCAGCCAGAATGGTCGACACAGAAGCATGAGATATTCCAGATCAGGGGAGCAGAAAGACTTGATGAAATGTACGTTCCTCTGATCACACCATGATTTGTTGATCATAAAACATACACCACCACCTCTGCTTTTACCTGAGAGGTCTTTCGCTCTGTCCGCTCGGTGCACGGAGAACCCCGCGGGTTCGATGGCCGAGTCTGGAATCTCCGCAGCCAGCCAGGTTTCTGTAAGGCAGATAACACAGCAATCCCTCGTCTCTCGTTGGAAAGAGAGCCGTGCTCTCAGCTTGCAGAGCTTGTTGTCCAGAGACTGAACATTTGCCAGTAGTATTCTGGGTAGCGGGGGTCGATTTGCACGACGTCTTACTCTGATGAGAACGCCGGCTCTTTTTCCCCTTTTCCTTCTGCGTTTCCGTGGCCGGGCAGCCCAGACAAAGGGCTCTGCTGGCGTGTTTGTAAACAGTGGTTTGTAAACAACAATGTCCAAAAACGTTTGTCTGTCATATACAATAAGGAGCTCACAATGCAGCAGCCATACTTGGTGCCATCTTGAGTCGATAAGTCAGAAAGATTGTATGCTGTTCAGGTATTTAGTAGGGCTGGGAATCTATTAAAAAACTACACTACTCTCCTCAGAACTACAGAGTGGTCATTCCCATAAAATATATCACATGCAGCAACATTATAAACATCAAGGTTGTCAAAAAGACTGGATGAGATCATCTTCAGAACTGAAGGCAATAGGCCAAAAGAAAGGCAGTTTCTTCATATGCACCAGCAATAGCAAAATAAAATGTTAAAGTGCAAGTTGAAATTTAAAATCATGTTGACACACACACACACACACACACACACACACACACATGTTGTGTTTCCATGTTTTATGGGGACTTTCCATAGACATAATGGTTTTTATACTGTACAAACTTTATATTCTATCCCCTAAACCTAACCCTACCCCTAAACCTGACCCTCACAGAAAACTTTCTGCATTTTTACATTTTCAAAAAACATAATTTAGTGTGATTTATAAGCTGTTTTCTTCATGGGGACCCACACATTTCGGGTTTTACTATCCTTATGGGACATTTGGTCCCCACAAAGTGATAAATGCCTCCTGTTTGGTCAACATGGCAATTTTACTGTTGAATCCACAGTCGTGAAGAGAAACCGCGACTATTCTTTGCACACTGTGCGGCGTGCATTGCAGGTGTTCAAACGGTAGTATTGTCACGGCTGCCATCATGTCCCGAGCACTGTCCGTCCCAAGTGAAGTAAATTTTGCTCTACTTTCCCATCTTTGGCGACTTCCAAAAAATGTTCAGTGCATGCCTCCGCAAAGTGGCGCTCTGTGGTTTGACTCACAGTAAGGGCAAATGAACACAATCGCAACTCTGCTGTGATGACCAAGTAGTTGTCATTGCTCGCCCTTGAGCAAAACTACACCCATGTCCTTCTCCAACATGCCAGGATGACTCGGCTCGGCACACTCACAATAGCCACGGCAACAGAACGTCATTATTAAAACGGAGAATTTAGTGTTTGTGATTGAGGCAAAAAGTGCATTCAAGTGTTATTTTATTTTCCACACATTTCAAATGAATTGCAAAGATGAACACGTTAATTCCCCCAGCCCTAGTATTTATCTCTTATATCCAAATACCTGTTCAACTGATATACCTGCATAAACTCTCGACCTCAGTTTATGTCACGGATGTGCGAAAAACTTCCGTGTGGTACAGGATGCACGTTCCAGTCAGAGGTTGCACTGCAAATAAAATCTGTCTCTTGGATGGATATGAGTTGTAAAATGTACGTCATGGTTATTTTTATGCGTCATTAGCTGCTTTTGGGCGGCACGGTGGTGCAGCGGTTAGCACTGTCGCCTCACAGCAAGAAGGTCGTGGGTTCAAACCCGGCCTTTCTGTGTGGAGTTTGCATGTTCTCCCCGTGTCTGCGTGGGTTCTCTCCGGGTACTCTGGCTTCCTCCCATCATCCAAAAGACATGCAGGCTAGGTTAATTGGTGTTTCCAAAGAAATTGCCGTAGATGTGGATGTGAGTGTGAGTGTATGTCTGTCTATGTGTGGCCCTGCGATGGACTGGCGACCTGTCCAGGGTGTCCCCCGCCTTTCGCCCAATGTTAGCTGGGATAGGCTCCAGCCCCCCGCGACCCTGTACACAGGATAAGCGGTTGACGATGGATGGATGGATGGATGGATTAGCTGCTTTTGCATTATTTCTGCACAAACACATATCAGAACGACTGAAGCTGCGTACAGTAAACATGTTTTACATCTGTCATAAAGTTGCAAACATCATCCTAACTGTGTTTGTTTTGCCGCTATCCAAAAGAAAGAAGCGATTGTAATATTTATCTCAAGAATTATAAAGTAACTGCTATTTTAAACGTGCAATTATGTCTCATATATTCGGCAAAAGTCTCTATCCATGTTTTGATGATGAATTACAGCGACGTGCAGATCCATCAGGTATGTTCGTGGTTTTATAGGGATATTATTTGGTTTGTCGGTTTGCATTCTCTCCACAAGTGAACCGCTCCAGAGTTCGTTTGCAATAGTTCGAGACACCTCGTTCTGGAGGGCTCACACTGATTGTTTCGGTGCAGATCCGAGTGGGATTGCCGTGTTCATATATGCCTAAATGAACCGAACCAAGAGAGAAAACATGCCAGGGTCTGAAACAAATGCTCCAAACTAGTCAGGTGTCAAAACATCCTCAACCCTTGACACCCCATACAGGATGTTTTCAAAATAACAAATATTCTGAAATAAAATATTCAAACACAATATCTGGACTGCTGTCATTCAGCTTTATAACGAACAACTGATCTTATCTTTTAATATTCATCACTTCGGTGTACCCAGTTTCTCCCCCTTGATCCTTGTTGGCACATTTCTCTTGGCTGGTCTTTGTCTCTTTGTCTCATGAAGAATATAAATAACATGCTTGCTGTAATAAACATTGAGTAGATTGAATATAGACACTGTGTGTTGTTGTTCTTTCTACTTCCTTCGCGAAGTCTTCAGAGACTCACGACTGCACCTCACTGGGTATGAACATAGAAAGACGGGACCGGGGAATTGGAGATATATTCCTAACAATATCCAAGTGCCATCAAATAATGAGCTCTATGAAGATCCCTCAGACCACACTACCTCTGCTGTCTCTGGGCCTCCAATGACTTTATCTTTGCCCACACATTATTTTTTGAATGTTTAGGATTTTTTTCTTTTACAAAGTAATATTGCTGCCGGCATGGAAATGTATAATAACTATTCCAAAAAAAAGTGAATTTCTTATATCACCAATGATCCCTTTAATTTTTGTTCTTAATGAGCAAAACCTTTCTCTATTGGGCGGACCTTTCGGCCACCTGAGCAAAAACATCCTCTATTGACCTTATGCACCAGAGAAACAAGCGTGCAGCCATCTTGAACATGTTGTCTTTGAACTTCCGTTGCAGCTGTAGCTCAATATATTTCTTTGGCAATGCTGTCAAAGGTAATTAACTGGCGACGTGGATTTACTTACTGTAGAGTAACCAAACGTTATCATGAGTATTGTAATGTGATCAGCGGTTGTTATAACAACTGTGAGTAGACCAGGAAGATTTTAAAGCGGTTCATTCATAGATCCACAATGAGCAGATTTTCATATCTCAAACTGAGAAAGAGGGAGGGGGATTGCTGCAATACAGCATTATGTTACATAAACACACGCACATATACATGTGAAACTGTACGTTATTTCTTTATTCCATGCTAAACAATTTTACTCACATTAAGCATTTAATAAAATGTGGTGTGACAAATTAATTTCAAAAAGTATAAGACTTTTTATACAGCTATACATTTTAGCACAAGTTATTAACAAGTTAGAACCTGAAAATAAAACCGAATTCCACGTTTAACAACGAAATGCTTGTATCATGAAAATAGTGCAGTGTGTGACAGCTGTCTGAATGTGATCTGTGATCCAGGTCCAGTTTACCTCCGTGGGTGTCGGAAAATGAACTTTTACAGTGGAAACAAAACACCCCACTATCTTTTTCCCGTAGTAAAGTATCATGTAGCATAACAGCATCACCTCTTGGGGAAAAATACTTTCTATGCTCCTGCACGTGACCCTTCTCCGTGGCTTCAATGCAAACCGGAAGTGAGAAGACAAAACACAGAAGAGCAAAAAGCTGAAAAGGGGCGGGCTGAAAATGTTGTGGTGATGTTGTGTTCAACAGCAGGGTTGGCTGGAAAGACAAGGAGTTCGGTCTTGGCTGGGTTGAGTTGAAGGTGGTGTTCCTTCATCCAGGCTGAGATGTCTGCCAGACAGGCAGCGATTCGAGCGGTCACTGTGGTGTCGTTGGGCAGGAAAGACAAGTAGAGTAGTGTGTCACCGGCATAGCAGTGGTAAGAGAAACCATGTGACTGGATGATGGGTCCCAGTGATGTTGTGTATATGGAGAAGAGAAGTGGCCCAAGCACTGAGCCCTGAGGTACCCCAGTAAGTAACTGATGTGGCTTACTGTGTCTGATGTCCAGTCACACACAGTTCCTCTGATACCCAGCAAGGAGAGGGTGGAGAGTAGGATCTGATGGTTGACTGTGTAAAAGGCAGCAGAAAGGTCCAGCAGAATAAGATGGGATGGTCTGGTTTCAGCTTTCGCCTGTCTCAGCGACTCTGTGACAGACAGCAGGGCAGTCATCCAGCAGCTTGTTCTGTGAGAGATAGGCGGAGATCTGATTGAAAACTGCCCTTTCAGATGAAGGTTCACATGAGCAGCAGATTCCTGAGAGAAAAGAACATTAACTGGGGTAAACTGGTGTATGGAAAAGGGCCATAAGAAACACCATAATCAGCAGAAATTGAATCTTCTATTGAATAAACTCTCAAATGAAACTTTGAACTTTGATGAAAGTTTGAGCTGGCAGATGAATTAGCACCATATGCAAGCTAAGTGCATTTGTAATATTCCTGTCCAATATAACTTGCACCAGAGCACAGAGAAAGTAATGCTTTGATGTTACTTTTGAAATATAATAGTACTATTGTTTAATATCTAGAGCAGATGTATACAGTTTAATTTCGGTCGGGATATATCGGTCGGGCACTACTAGCTAATATTTATAATGGTCACTGTTATTGGCTAACTTTCTTAACCGTGTAGTATCTGACTCACATTACAAAATTACACATTTAGATGCTCTAGCATTCAATATTGTTCACTCGAGTCAGCACAGCTTGAGCACAATTAGCACACAATTACCCAGGTGGAAACACTAAGAGCCAAAATTGATCACACCAATCAGAACCTTCAATAGAGAGATAAAAGGGTCTGAGTTAGTTCATTCAGTTTTGGAACAATGGATTCAGAGAGACAGGAAGGAAGAAGTCAAGTACACCGGAGAGGAGGAGGAGGAGGTGGAAGAGACGAAGGAAGGAAGGAGACACATTCTCCTTTTTTATTGTGGGTGGATGATCTTGGGCAGCATCTGACCTTTTCAACAGCTGGTTGACTTTACCTTATTAATACCCAGGCATAGTGTTATGGTCGGGTCAGCTAGTACAGTATAACAACATATTTTAGCTTCTTTGTCTCATAGTCTGTCTCCAGTCCCACTTCCCATTTTACCATGAGACAAAGAAGCTAAAATATGTTGTTCTGACCACAGAGTGCTGGGAAAATGGATGAATGACTGCCACTTACACTGTGTAGGTTGGGTGTCGAGGATTTTTGGGAACATCAGTGCAGCGCCTATTGAAAGACATCGTTGCATCAGAATTTAAGAAGTCTCTCACATCGCTTTCTTACTTAACCCGTTGTTTAGACTGATGTGTAGATAAGAATATCTTATAATATTAGTGCAGCTAGAGGGTGTAGTGAGAACTGCACACCGGGGCAGCAGTAATTTTGTTCTGGGCATTTGCATGTGGTGATTTTTATCACATACCACTTAAGGGGTGTGTGTGTATGTGTGTTAGATGCCCCCATACACCACCTTTATTAGCTAAGTAATTTCACCTTAACAGTAATAAAATGAGCTGAGTGACCATTGGAGGGAGGTGGTCATCTGAGTAATCTGAAGGATTTGTGAGATTCAGCCTAACATTTAGGGCACTTCTGTATCAGTAATCCTGAACTCCTGGAGCTCCAAGAGGGTCCTTGGAATCTGTAATGCGCAGATGAAGCCCTGATAATGGTGCAGAAGTTCCTATACAGTCTGGAACATGCAGAATTGAAGGAAACTTGAATAGATGTTTGCTCGCCAGAGCTTAACCTTGTCGCTGGTTGTTTCTCCCTTGTATAGGAACTGCAAACTTGATGTTGGCTTTTGACATCAGAGGTGACAGTGTGGTCCTTCCTTCCTTCTCAGTGCAGAGAACTCTGGTGATGGGGGCGTGGCAGAGCGACTTCTGTGGAGAGCGAGGCCGAGCGAGTGAGTGCGTTAAGGATTGACTCCTGTGTGTAATCACCTCTAACAGCTGTTTTGTGTTTGCAGTGAGATCGAAGAGGGATTTAAAGGGCAATTCAGCCGAGCCTGAACTTGAGTGTGTGGTGGAAAAGAAATGTAAAAATAAAGAAATACGAGAACTGTTCACCCCGCCCCTGCTTCATCCTAGTGAAATTACAAGAACCTTGTCACAAGAACATTTGCATGCTATAAAGTTCACTGTTAGAAAAGTGTCTTTAAGTTTTACCAATGCATTATTCACTGTTCAATCCACTTCCAAAAATACTCTTGGTTATTCTTGCAGGGCGTGTACAGTCCAAACATGACACTGAAATGTTGAATTATAAACAAATATTAATTTATACATTAAAAGCAAAATGAGTTTGAACTGTTGTTTTAGCGTTGTTGTTTTAGCATTGTTGTTTTAGCATTGTTGTTTAGCATTGTTGTTTAGCATTCTCCAAATAGATACGGAGAAGATTCAATGTAGTTGATGTCCATTTGAGGAGTAAAAGTATGTACGTGAAGATTTTAACTTCCAGTCTAATGGCCAGGGCAGTCAACGATGATTCTGAGACATCCTGTAGTCGTTCACACCTACGTATCATAGCCTGGGTGAACGATAAGGGTTCTGGTAAAGGGGTTCAACTGTATGCAAAGAGAAGGCCTCTTCTCAGAAGGGCCCTTTGTCCCCCAAAAGGTGCCTGGATATTTTACTTCAGTCTTATCTGATGGCAAAAATGCATTTGTTTCTGTGAGGCCACAGAAACCGAATCACATCAGTGTGAAAACAATTTTATCCCGTTATAGATCCAAAGGATTTTGAATGCTTTTGCCTTCTTGCTCTCCACCACAGGGGCTAAACAAAATTACTATTTAGAAACGGTAAACTGTGGTAAAATAGCATTAGCCAACTACTTCTGATTAATGACAAAAACTGACGAGTTTGTGACCATGGGATCAGCGTATATACGGCCGGCACGAGACCCTGATTGACAGGATTCTGAATGAACGAGTGCTATTTAAAGTATAGAATTAACTGGAGTAATCAAGTATCAAAACTGAGATAATATCTCAAATATCAACCCATAATAATTAGAGTATCCATCTAAATTCAAGGACTTTTACAATTGGAGTCCGATTATATGAATAATGGATTCAGATTTAGTCTAAACTACACCAGATGTTTAAGATATTTAAACAGATGCGCCAGAAAAGATGAATAGGCAGAAACCTTCCCCGCTGCCCATTACTGGAGACGTCATTGGGCCAGTATTGTGGCCCTCCTTACACATAAATGTACCATTGATTTACTATTGAAATGTGCAGAAATGTGGTACATTCAAACTAAATCTTATTGTATTTTCTATATAGTTCCATGTATAAGAATTAGAACTAGATTAGATTAGATTAGTTTTAATTTTAGGTCGCAGTGTCTGCTAAAAAGAATTGGACTGTGACTCTACAGTATGTGAGAGCCATTGAGCTTGGCATCTCTAAATTTACTCCTCCCTTGACCGCAGCCCCCTTTTCCTGCCTACACCCACTCATGTGTCCACACTCACAAGTGTATATGATGCGTCATTGACTGTAGGTGCAGTTGGAGTGGGTGACATTACAGCAAAAGGAGGAAAAACTTCAGCCTGTTCTGCACACACTAGGATCTGCCGAGGTATTTAACATCTGTTTGTGATATAATGATGGGTGTTTATTAGATTAGTAAAGATCATCAAAATATTATCTTGTATCAACAGAATTCTGCTTGAGTATTCTTGGAGTATAATGCGATGTTCACATGCTGTGTCATGCTTTTAGACTTCAAACGACTCTTTAGTAAATCATGACTGGTGGTCAATAAAATAAAATGAATCTTATCATCAGAATATTTCTCTGGGTGAATTTGTAATGTTTGATTTCTAGCTCTGTCTAACAGTGATGATGATGGTGATGACGATGATGATCTTTCTCTTCCATTCAGTACTCAATACTGTAGACCAGTGTTGTTGATAAATGTGCAATTATTTTCTTTTTAAGAATAACTGGAATTTCTCTTCAGTCAACTCTGTTTCTGTACACCGGTCAGTTCTTATGATGATGTCACGGCAAGTGCAAGTTTATTTATATAGCACCTTATCATACACAAAAGTCATTCAAAGTGCTTTACAGGCCAATTAAAAACATATAGAAGATAAAATAAAATAAATAAAAATACAAAAAATGTAATAAAGTGCAGACAATTTGTAGTGAGAATATATAGAACAGCTAAAAAGTGGCATAGAAATGGATGAATTAAAAGTTTTACAGTTTTTAACTGTAAAATGGCTACAGATGTGGCAAGGGTTCCAAGGGGAGCTGATTCCAGCAGTGGACAGCATAATAGCTAAAAGCCATTTTATTTACATTTATGCATTTGGCAGATGCTTTTATCCAAAGTGACTTACAGTGCACTTATTACAGGGACAATCCCCCCGGAGCAACCTGGAGTTAAGTGTCTTACTCAAGGACACAATGGTGGTGACTGTGGGGATCAAACCAGCAACCTTCTGAGTACCAATGTATTATACAGTGCACTTATTACAGAGACAATCCCCCTGGAGCAAACTGGAGTTAAGTGTCTTACTCAAGGACACAATGGTGGTGACTGTGGGGATCAAACCAGCAACCTTCTGAGTACCAATGTATTATACAGAGCACTTATTACAGGGACAATCCCCCTGGAGCAACCTGGAGTTAAGTGCCTTACTCAAGGACACAATGGTGGTGACTGTGGGGATCAAACCAGCAACCTTCTGAGTACCAATGTATTATACAGAGCACTTATTACAGGGACAATCCCCCCAGAGCAACCTGGAGTTAAGTGCCTTACTCAAGGACACAATGGTGGTGACTGTGGGGATCAAACCAGCAACCTTCTGATTACCAATGTATTATACAGAGCACTTATTACAGGGACAATCCCCCTGGAGCAACCTGGAGTTAAGTGCCTTACTCAAGGACACAATGGTGGTGACTGTGGGGATCAAACCAGCAACCTTCTGCTTACCAGTTATGTGCTTTAGCCACTACGCCACCACCACTCTGTTTTTTAACCACGTTTAGTTCAAACTCTGGGCACCACCAACTAACAAGTCCCTCCAGATCTAAGAGACATTCCAGGCTTGTACTCAGCAAACATATCTTTAATATATTTTGGGTCCAAGCCATTGAGAGACTTATAAACCATACGTAGGGACTTACTTTCAATTCTATATTTCACTGGAAGTCAATGCAAGGATCTAAGAATTGGAGTACTATGTTCTCTCCTCTTGTAGGTCAATATTCTAGCAGCAGCATTTTGAATGATTTGCAAATGTCTAATGGTTACAGTAGTCCACTCTGCAAAAAACAAAAGCATGAATAAGTTATTTTTTAAGATGCCAGAAGTTTGATGTGGCCACTGACATTTAGATCCTCATCAATAATTACACCAAGATTCTTGATGTGGATGTTAGTTTTAAGTGTCCTGAACTCAAGGAAAGCACTGAATGCCAGCCTTCTTCATTTATTACCAAAAAAATGTATTTCAGTCTTATATTTATTAAGTTGAAGGAAGTTTTGTTGCATCCAGTTGTTTACTCAAGGCACAGATATATATGGGTGTCATCTGCATATCTGTGATAAGCAACCCAATAGACTTTTGAAAAAGGGGAAGCATATACCTGTTGAATAGAAGTAATTCATGATCCACAGTATCAAATGCTGCACTACAATAACACCAGAAATTTTAACCTCCCCGAATCATTATTCTGGCAAATGTCATATAAAATGAATTTGAGAACAGTTTCAGTGCTATGATATGAGCATTGAATAACCTGATTGAAAGCTATCAAGGATCTCATTCGTCTGCAAGAAATTATTTATCTGATAAAAACTACTTTGATCATTTGACTCTCACTCGCTCTCTCTCTCTCACTCTCTGCAACTAGACAATGAAAAAGAGTGAGCAGTGTGCACACGTACAAAATCCTTTAATGAGTCGTTCTTCATAGTACAATATACAATATCTCCTCAAGCAGCATCTGCTGTGACAAAAGCAATTCTTCAACAGATGAAAAGTCAGTTAATAAGATAGCTAAGAATTCATGTATCAATATATAAACAGAATTCACTGTTTATTCTATTGAAACAAATTTCCGGTTTCCAGTTCCATATTATCTGCAATTTGTTACCAAACCAGCTATAAAACTTGATATTTAGGCCTATATGATATCACATGCAAACTTCAGGCTTTCCCAATCTTTTCCTGACAAATAAGTTATCAGTCATTGCAAAAAGTTTCCAGTTAATGTCAGGAACAGTTCAAGGGAGAGGCGAGGACTCAAGTGCAGAGTGCACAAATGGGGTTTATTGAATAGAAAATTTTCTGGTTCGTGCCATCTCTGTGAAAAATCACTCTCAAAGACTTGGAGTTTTTGATTTCAGAAGAATAGACTTTATTATCAGACCATAAAGCCGAGTTGCCTGCACAACAACTGAAGTATCTCAGGGTTTTGGTTCACTCCAGAACCAAACAGGGAACCAATGGAAACAGACAGACAGAGACCTTAACAGGAGGGAAAACCTACAATGAACTGGAGACAGACAGGGGACAGACCAGGGAGGAGTTGACCAAGCAGGTAGTTTCAACCAAGTGGCTCCAAGAAGGGGGTGCAGTCTGGTAGCCTAGGGGGTGGCTCCAGGAAGGGAGAGGGGTCAGGAGCCCCTTTGGTGGCTCCAAGAAGGGGGGGCAGTCCGGTAGCCTGGGGGGTTGCTCCAGGAAGGGAGAGGGGTCAGGAGCCCCTTTGGTGGCTCCAAGAAGGGGGTGCAGTCTGGTAGCCTAGGGGTGGCTCCAGGAAGGGAGAGGGGTCAGGAGCCCCTTTGGTGGCTCCAAGAAGGGGGGGCAGTCCGGTAGCCTGGGGGGTTGCTCCAGGAAGGGAGAGGGGTCAGGAGCCCCTTTGGTGGCTCCAAGAAGGGGGTGCAGTCTGGTAGCCTAGGGGGTGGCTCCAGCAAGGGAGAGGGGTCAGGAGCCCCTTTGGTGGCTCCAAGAAGGGGGTGCAGTCTGGTAGCCTAGGGGGTGGCTCCAGCAAGGGAGAGGGGTCAGGAGCCCCTTTGGTGGCTCCAAGAAGGAGGGGGCAGTCCGGTGGCCTGGGGGGTGGATCCAGGAAGGGGGTAGGGTAGCTGGACAGGGTTCAGATTGGGTTGCAGCTGCTGGGCAGACAGAACCAGAGTCTGGGGAATCCAGCACCAAAACATGTATGGCCTAGACACACAGGAGGGCGGAGGCCAAGCAAGACATGTAGAGATCCACGAGACCACTGGCCTTCATGGCCAGGACTGGGAGTGCTGGTGGCAGGGGCCTGGCCTCTGTGGCTGGGTCAAGGCAGGACAAGGAGAGAGCCCTCCCACCCCTCTTTCATCTCCTACAAGGGTGAATAGAATGTGATGGCTCCATGGGAGCTCATGTAGCTGCTGTAGTGCACTCTGTCTACTGAGGTCATTTGATTGCTTTGTGTAAGAAACAGACACATATTGAGTCATAATTGATTGATAATCTTACCTTCAAATCATCATAACTTTTTGGATTTATGGATTTTCACACACTTTTAAAAATGTATTGCAGGAGAACTGTTATACAATAATTTCACATACAATCATTTATTTTGTAATTCAAATGTGATTTAAAATATTTCTCTCTTTTGTTTTCAGATGATTGAGAATATTAATGTGACGTGTGGACAGATTGAGACTGCTGTGGGGTTTGTGTACATGGTATCATCTGTGATACTGAATCAAACCCAGAATCCTGATTGTGATCAGTCCTGGTACAGTCAGGTGATGATGATGATGATGATGATGATGATGATGATGATGAGTGTTTCTCAGTCAGTTCTTCACATGGAGACAGACATGTGATGTAATTGTGTTTGATTGTGAACAGGATGGTGTTGTGATAGCAGTTCCATCATATAACAGATGGGAGGATCCTGTGACTAATGTAAGATCTGACAGAATCATCACCGATCACTGTGTGCAGAAACTTCTTCATGAGATCGATTGTCCCGCTTCAGGGGTAATTCACTCATTCATCTATAAATCACAGGATGATTCTGTTTTCTTCTCTTTGAATATTAATGCTAAACATAATAAAGTCTTACAGCATTAATCAATGAAACATTATTGAACAGTAGAAATGATGTTATAATGATTCTTTGCTTTTATTTCAGCTCACACACCGGACCACATACAGAGGTGAGTGTGATGATCATAATGTTTACAGTGATGTTATACATTGATCTAGTGTGTTCTGATGCAGCTGAAACTCTTTGTTTAGTTGAAACTTCTGTTGTTCATGATGATTTTTAACATGTTTTTATCAGTGTGGAATGAAACTACAGAAGCTCTAAACACAGGTGAGATCAGATGATGTGTGAGATATGATAGAAATGTTCCCTATCAAAAAGCTACACTTTGATGCTGCACTGATTAGCGCTTTGGGAACGTCTTTAGGTGTGACCAGCTGTGAATATGTGTGCAACATGTCAATGAAATTAACTAGAATATATAGCCTCTGCTGGTTACATCATTGGATGCACCTGTAGCAGGGCTATAAGTAGATGCGTCAAAGGTGCATCGTCAGATCTTTTGTCTTCAGATCATTCTGTGTGTGTGTTGTACTTCTTGACTGTCAGAAACGTTCTACTTTCCTCTTTTAGGAGTTAGAATAGTTAGGCAGTGCGCAGAAACCTTTCTCTTTCTTTTTGCTTTAAAAAAGAAGGAAAAGAATGACATAAACAAAGCAAGCGGTGTGCGTTCCCATGTTTTCGCTCTATGGCTGAAACGGACACACAACAGTTTAGTTTTGTGTGTTTGGGGGAAGAGCATGCTGCTCTTGCGTTGGGGCGGGGCGGGTGCAGGCATTGCGATCTGTTTACAGTCAAAATGCTTCATACTCTTCTCGCTTACTTCCAAGAGCCAGCACCCACTCTTTCATCATGGAGCTCTCGCATAGATCTGGCTGAGGAGCGAGAGACGGGTCCGTCCCTATTGCTCGCTCTCTCCCCAGATCCAGCTGATCTTTCTCGTGAGCCTGAAGCACACCTCAACGCCTCTTCGGTTCACGAGGGGGACACTATACCTCTGAACATTCCATGCACAATAATAAAGCGGCTGAGGAATTACTCGAGGTGGTTACTCTGGCTGTGGCCAGACTACAGTTACAGACTAGCCACGCGAACAAGAGAACCCCAAACGCTCCAAACTAGAAGACAGATTTCTCGATGCCCCGGTTTCGCCTTCTGGCTTAATTGGTGACGCTATGCATGTAGTTATCACCAGGTTCCAGGAGGCAAAAAGCCTTCTTCGCGGCACTCAGGGGGAGGGTCCGTCGGCCACCCAGCCCCGCCCCGGTCCTTCTAGACAGGCGGCTCAAAAACAAACGCATCTGTGTCCTCTGTGATCCCTTTTGGCCTTTTTCACATGAGACCGTTTCAGTTGTGGCTCTAAGCCAGGGGATTTCATCCAAGTGCCAATCCCCTGTTCCAAATAAGGGTTACGGTTTGTACCCTTCCTATGTGGTTCAGACCCCAGTTCCTGACATTGGGTCCCACTCTAGGGGCGTCTTGCCATCGCAAATTGCTAACAACAGATGCCTCCCTGATGGGCTGGGTAGCGGTCTTAAGTGGTCGTACAGCTCAAGGGGAATGGGTGGTCGTCAGCTTGATTGTCACTTCAACTGCCTCGAGTTGGCTGTATTTCTGGCCCTTAAGTACTTTGTCCAGTATCTGAAAGGCTGCCATGTCTTGGTGCGGGTGGACAACACAGATGTAGTCTCTTACATAAACCATCAAGGAGGTCTACGGTCATGCCAGCTGAACAGACTGGCATGGCAGATTCTCCTTTGGGCCCAGGGCAAGCTCCTGTTAATCAGAGCAGCTCATACCCCTGGATGCCTGAATGGGGAGGAGATTTACAGTCCAGTCCCCTAAGGCAGATAAGGGTTACACGCCACGTACTTCGTACCCTTTCTCTGTGGTTCAGACCCCGGTTCCTCAACTTGGATACCACTCTAGGTACGTCTTGCCATTGCAAGCTGCTAATTTTATGAGATTTTGCAGAGCGGAAGTGGACCTCTTCACCTCACAGACAGCACAATGTTCCCTCTACTTCGATACTTCATCCCTGGCCCGACCTGTGGAGCCTTCATGTTTGGCCCCTGAAGGGTACCAACTGAGGGACACCGAGTTTTCGCCTGGAGTCATCGAGACCATTCTGAACGCTAGGGCTCCCTCCACTATACGAAGTTATGCCAATAAATGGGGTGTCTTTGAAAGATGGTGTATTGCACATGATGCAGATCCAGTTAACTGCCAGATTGCTTCAGTGCTGGGTTTATGTGGCCGCTCTATCGGTTTGCCATACCTTGACTGACGGGATGCCATTGGGGAGACATCCCCTACTCGCTCGCTTCATTCGTGGAGCCATGCAATTGAGACCTCTTGCTAGGACCAGGACCCCATCATGGGGCCTAGCAATAGTCCTTGAGGGTCTGGTCGAGACCCCCTTTTAACCTCTAGAGTTAGCGTCTGACAGACTTCTGACTCTCAAGATGTTTTTTCTTGGCAATTACTTCTCTAAAGAATTGGGGATCTGCAGGTCTGCAGGGATTTTGCCCAATGGCTAAAGCAATTTTGCACCCTCATCCTGACTACCTGCCTAAGGTTCCATTCTCAGCTCTACATCCGTTCACTCTTGAAGCCTTCTGCTCCCCGCCGTTTACAATGCCGGAGCAGGAAAGACTTCACAGACTTTGTCCAGTCCGTGCCCTTCAGACTAATGTTCACCGCATTAGCCAGTGGCGTAAGTCAGGGCAACTATTCGTTTGCCATGGGGGCCGCAACAGGGGGGCGGCCACCACCAAGCAGACAGTGTCGCATTGGGTGAGGGATGCAATTACCCTGGCCTACGAGGCGTGTGATCAAGCTTCGCCAGAAGGTATCAGGGCTCACTCTACCAGAGGGGTCGCCTCCTATAAAGCCATGCCTAGAGGTTCCCTCTGCAGCATGTTTGTGATGCGGCAGGCTGGTCCTCTCCGCATACATTCATAAGATTTTATAATTTGGATGTTCATGCCACTCTGGGCTCTTACATTCTTTAGTCAACATCACAAGTTCATGTCTGCGACCTCTCGCGCTCTTGTGAGTACACACTACACTAGGGTCCGGACATCCACAGTGCGGGTATTCTAGTTCCCAAAGCACTAAGTCAGCGCAGAATCAAAGTGTAGCTTTTTGACAGGGAACGTCTTGGGTTACTTAACTGTAACCCCTGTTCCCAGATGAAAGCGGAATGAGATGCTGCGCTTCATTGCCGCACCGAGGATGCCCCAGGACTGCACTTCAGACAAAATACCTGACGATGCACCTGTGGCGCATCTCTTTATAGTCCTGCTGCAGGTGCATCCAATGATTACACCGGCAGAGACTATAAATTCTAGTCAATTTCATTGACATGTTGCACACATATTCACACCTAAAGTTGTTCCCAAAGCACAAATTAGCACAGCATCTCGTTCCGCTTTTATCAGGGAACAGGGGTTACAGTTAAGTAACCCGAGACGTTTCTTCATACATGATTACAGTAATAATTTTTAATTTGTTTTTTATCAGAACTGAATGAAACTACAGTGACACCAACAGGTGAGTTAAGATGATGTGTGAAATATGATTGAAATGTTTCTTCATTCCTGATTTATAATTATTGTGTGTGTAAGTGTGTGTTTGTGTGTGTGAGAGAGAGTTTGTGTGTATTTGTGTGTGTGTGTGATTGTGTGTGTGAGTGTGTGTGTATGTGTGTGTCTGTGTGTTTGTGTGAGTGTGTGTGTCTGTGTGTGTGTTTGTGCGTGCATGAGTTTTTGTGTGTGTGTGTGTGTGCGTGGGTGCATGAGTTTGTTTGCATGTGTCTGTGCGTGCATGTGTGAGTTTCTGTGTGTGCGTGCGTGAGTGTGTGTACGTGTGTGCGTGCGTGAGTGTGTGTACGTGTGTGTGTGCGTGAGTGAGTGAGGGTTTGTGTGTTCTATTTTAAATGAAATAACTCTTGCTCACCAACACTCACACTTGTCTTTAACTGTTAATTTTTATCTTATCTCAGAAGGTCAGTAACTTTAAGATATTTAAACATATAGTTTTGCTTGCTTACATTGTATTATTGTTTTCACATTGATCATTTGATTTTATTGTGTCATTGTATTTCGAGATGAGCTGATTTATTCTTTTAATTGTTCATATAGATCAGCTGTTCTGGATTTTTGGTGTTTTACCAGTATTGGTCTACTGCTTGTCTGTTTCATGCTGCGTAAAAAGATCCTCCAGTAAGTGACGACAGATCTGTATTACTGTAGTTCATTAAACACAGTCTGATGACAAATTCAACCCCATCTCAAGTCATATGAATGACTTCACATAAAATGAGCTTCGATAAAAGCTGCTTTTCACTGTCTCGGACATTCAGACACGACTGTCGCAGGTCTCTTGTGGCAGTCGAACTGTCAGTGTGCTTGTAGTGGATTTTATTTGTTGTAAGTCAAGTCAAGTGGTGTTTATTGTCGTTTCAACCATATACAGTTAGTACAGTACACAGTGAAACGAGACAACGTTCCTCCAGGACCATGTGCTACATAAAACAACATAGGACAAACACAGAACCACACAAGACTACACAGACTAAATAACATACCTATATAAAATACATATATATATATACCTATATACCTATATAAAGTGCACGTGCAAACATGTGCAAAAAGTACGGGACAGTACAACAAATTTCTGACAATGAAAAGGACAATAGACACAGTGAGAGACAGTGCAGTGCTGACCAGTACACAGTAGTGCAGAAGATGGCAAACGTAAACATAACATACTATGAGATAATGTTCTATGCACATAGCAGTTATTGAGGTAGCAGCCAGTTATAAAGTGACAGTAATTAAAGTGCAACTCAGGACATGTGCAAATGTTGGATGGTGTACAGGTGTGTGTGTGTGTATGTGTGTGTGTATGTGTGTGTGTGTGTGTCAGTCCTGTCCCTGAGTATGGAGGAGTCTGACGGCTTGGGGGAAGAAGCTGTTACACAGTCTGGCCGTGACGGCCTGAATGCTTCAGTACCTCTTTTGTAATAGAGCTGGTGTTGAGGGACCAGGTGAGGTTCTCCGCCAGGTGAACATCAAGGAATTTGGGGCTCTTGATGATCTCCACAGAGGAGCCCTCGATGTTCTGCGGAGAGTGGTCACTCTCTTGCCCTCCTAAAGTCAACAACCATCTCTTTTGTTTTGACCACATTCGATGTAGTTCGAGCTGTGCATTGCTGCACAGTCGTGAGTCAGCAGAGTGAACAGCAGTGGACTGAGCACACAGCCCTGGGGGGCCCCAGTGCTCAGTGTGGTGGAGATGTTGTTCCCGATCCGGACTGACTGAGGTCTCCAGTCAAGAAATCCAGGATCCAGTTGCAGAGGAAGGTGTCCAGGCCCAGCAGGTTCAGATTTCCAATCAGGTGCTGAATAATGATTGTGTTGAATGCTGAGCTGAACAGCATTCAAACGTATGAGTCCTTTTTATCTAGGTGGGTGAGGGCCAGACGGAGGATGGTGGCGATGGTGTCATCTATTGAATGGTTGGGACGATACCCGAACTGCAGTGGGTCTAGTGAGGGGGGCATCTGGGTCTTAATGTGCCTCATGGTGAACCTCTCGAAGCACTTCATGATGATTGGTGTGAGTGCGACGGGACGGTAGTCGTTGAGGCAGGACACTGAAGACTTCTTTGGCATGGGGATGATGGTTGTGGCCTTGAAGCACGTTGGAATGACGCCGCTGCTCAGAGAGATGTTGAAGATGTCGGTAAGAACATCTGCTAGCTGGTCTGCACATCCTCTGAGCACTCTGCCAGGAATGTTGTCTGTTCCAGCAGCCTTCTGTGGGTTGACTCTACGTAGAGTTTTCTCACATCAGCCGTGGTAAGACAGAGCACCTGGTCGTTGAGAGGAGGGGTGGACTTCCTCGCCATCACGTCGTTCTGCACTTCAAACTGAGCGTAGAAGTCGTTCAGTGCATCTGGAAGGGAGGCATCTTTGTCACAGGCAACTGATGTTGTCCTCTAGTTGGTGATGGCCTGGATGTCACCTGGATGCACCGTGTGTCGCCGCTGTCCTGGAAGTTTCTGTGGATTCTCTGGGCGTGTGCGCGCTTTGCCTCTCTGATTGCCCGGGACAGTTTGGCCCTAGCTGTTCTTAGGGCTGCCTTATCGCCTGTTCTGAAGGCGGCGTCTCGGGTCCTCAGCAGCGTGCGCACCTCCGCAGTCATCCACGGCTTCTGGTTGGAGCATGTGGTGATAGAGAGTGGTGGTGGCATAGTGGTTAAAGCACAGGGCTGGTAATCAGAAGGTCAGAGGTTCTAACCCCACGGCCACCACCATTGTGTCCTTGAGTAAGGCACTTAACTCCAGGTTGCTCCGGGGGGATTGTCCCTGTAATAATTGCACTGTAAGTCGCTTTGGATAAAAGCGTCTGCCAAATGCATAAATGTAAATGTAAATGTGATGTCTTGGAGAAAGTGACAACATCAATGCACTTGCTGATGTAGCTGGTCACTGATGCTGTGTATTCCTCCAAGTTGGTAGAATCGTCATATGTTGCAGCCTCCCTGAACATGTGCCAGTCAGTACACTCAAAACAGTCCTGAAGAGCAGAGATGGCTCCTGCTGGCCAGGTTTTCACCTGCTTCTGACGAGCGGACATAACAGAGATGTGGTCTGAGTAGCCGAGGTGGGGGGCTCCCCCCTCGATTAATTTTATGTTTTATCTCTTGTCAGCTGTTTTCAGAGGGCCATTTTGAGTGAATCTCAAACTGAGAGAGTTTCACAGATGAAACAGACTTCTAATGCTTCAGTTCAATCATGAAAGATAATCCTGCTGTTCATTTCATACGATCTGTTTCATACAGAGATCCTGAAGCTGAGAGATGTGATTCCACCAGTGCAGGGATCTGTCGTCACCAAGCGGACAGAGCTCATGACTTATGGTGCTGATGACCGAGTTTGATTGTAAGCAGATAAACGGATAATCATGACGTACAGTACTTGACTCTGCAACATCATCTCAGGGCTGAATTCAGATCAAACACACCACTATCATGTGACAATCTGTTCTTAATATCACTGTAAAGTTTGACGCTGCACTTGTGAACTCTTTTGCTGCATGTTTTCTTAGTAGTAGTTTGTGTTGGGATGGTTTCAGGTTTTCCAGCAGTATTAACGGTTATATTCAGGTCAGAGTTGGTTATCTTATAAGAGAGCACCTGTCTGTTTTAATCAGGTCATTTCATCTGTCAGACATGACTGAATGCAGGGATTGCCCTCTTTATTTCCATCTCGATTTCACTTAGTTCTTAATTTAATTCTACTCCATTTATTCTGTTTACTCAGTTATTACACGATTCCACACATCCCACATACACTGTATGTTTATTGTGTTTTATAAATCAGCGGATTGGGCAGAATTCAGTCTTTATACTCCACCTGCTGGTGTGAATATGTCAATCAGAATTCATTGAATCAATAATTTGCACTTAAAATGAATATGTACTGCTCGTTATGATGCATATTTATGATTTATTATAGTTTAATTAGCACATGATTTGTACTCAAAATTGCTGAAATGAAGATTTACTGTAAAATCACTCAAAAAGTACTAAATATCCAAAAACTTGAACTTTGCATATTTATATATAATATAATGAAACATATATACACTGTCATTACGATTACACGAGTGGGATCAGGACAGGTACAGCAGGGGAACAGATGTACTGCTCATAATCATCATTTTGTTTTAGTTTGCATGAAATCATATCTGTTATCCATTATTTCATGAATGCATGTGACATTATTTCGCCACTGGTCTACACCCTAAATGCAAAGAATGTTCATTAAAGAATCATTAAAGACCTCTGTGTATTCTTCTGTTTCACACATTCATTTATCATCTAAATGGAACATTTTCAGCCAGTGAATGTCATTGTTCCCTTTGTTTAGTAAAAACTCTCCCTCCATTTACATGTGTGTACTTCAGCATATTTGAGAAGATAATGAATGTTCTAATATAATCTTATCACTCCTGAGTTTCAGGTTAGCCTAAGTCTGATATTTGGATATATTAACAGGCCTGTTGTCTATTGATAGTGTTAGACACCTTAGAAGAAGACTATCACGTCTACAACATTGTCGTTCAGTGACCCTGAACGTTTGGTCAATTTCATTGCCAGCCATCTTGAGGGACCGGGACGTCTGCATGACTGCGGTCAGCCAGTCGTGATTTAGATCCGAGTGCGCACGTATTGCAGTTGTGATGGTACTTTGCGGAAAGACCAGAAAGACGTGCTTCTTGACCCCTGTTGAGTGCAGAAGAAAGCGAGTCTTACTATATCGATGAAAAACACATTCATTAAGTGTCTGTGACATGCTGGTGTTTATTAATATGTTTGATTTAACCTGTGTCAAAGGTGACTGGTTTAGAAGATTCTTGGATAGGACAGGTGAATATTTTATAACCAAAGTGTAATAAATTAACATAACTTTTAATTTACATATTACATATAACACATTTAACTTTTCTGCCAAGGATCTCTCATTGTCCTTCATACCTTGTAATAAACTTTGAATTGTAAATCATGTAGGTCAATTAAAACTGTGTAGTTTTTTGAGAAAATTAAAGGCAAAACCAACTTTTTGTTATGTCGAGATCACGAAAAAATGAGACAGAAAAATAAGAATAACGTAAGGCCTCTTTGAGTTTTACACATGTTGCCTACTGAAATGGAAACCCTTCCAACATGACTGCACATCAGCGGCACCATCACCCAGCGATCTCACTGTCTGTACAGGAATACAGTCATACAAAAAGCAGCAGTCCCTCGCTGATTCCTTCCAGCATACATAGCCAAACCGGCGCCGCGATATGCAGAAAAGGACAGAGAAGTGGTTCTGAGCTGTGCATGCATGTGTGTGCATCTGTGTGGGGGAGGTGTAATTATATAAAGGATCATTCTCTTTGATACACAGGGTCTAGTACAGAATCATGTGCCCTGCACAGAGGAAGAAATTACACAATACACTAGGAATGATTTTTGTGCTTTTAAGTAAAATAAAATAAGTTTAATTAAAAATGTTTCTCCTTAACCTCTTACTGTTCTTGTCACCTAAGCATAGAATAACAAAAAACAAGCTGATGTGCCAAGCCATCAGAAACTAACCGAACCAAAAACCGTGGTTAAAAAAACCGAGGTATGTATTGAACCGTGGGCTAACTGTATTGTTGCACCCCTAGTGGTTACATCATTATAATGTCACAAAGCAAAGAATAAATGAATGCAATGGTGGTTAACGGGACATCACACCCTGTTTCTGGATACACCACTGACATAAGTGTGTTTAGTGCTGTAGATCTTCCAGGTTTTGTGCGCCTGACGAGTGGTCTGTATGCTGGGATTAGCATAACAGATTGTGGTCTGAGTAGCCGAGATGGGCGTGTGGCTCCGCCCGGTACGCGTCTGGGATGTTTGTGTAAACAAGATCAAGCGTGTTCGCCCCTCTTGTTGCAAAGTCCACATATTGATGGAATTTAGGGAGTCTTGATATTCGCATGGTTGAAATCTCCGGCGACAATAAACACTCCGTCGGAGTGAGCGTTCTGCAGTTCGCTCATTGCCCCATACAGTTCACAGAGCGCTTCCTTAGCGTTAGCGCTGGGGGGAATGTAAACTCCGGTTATGCAAACAGTGGTGAATTCCCGTGGTAAATAAAAAGGTCTGCATCTAACAGTCACAAGCTCCACCAGCAATGAACAGTAACTAGAGACTAGCATAGAGTTATTGCGCCATTCCATGTTGATGTAAACACACTAGCCACAGAGCTGCATTTCTGTCGGCACGAAACGAGGCGAGTCCATCTAGCTGAATGGCGGCATCCGGAACTCTGTCGCTGAGCCACGTCTCCGTGAAAACAAAGACGCAGCAGTCTTTAAACTCACGCTGCGTAGTCTGCTGGAGCCGGATGTAGTCCAGTTTATTGTCCAGGGAGCAAACATTTGAGAGCAGGATAGATGGGAGAGCCGGCCGGCTAGGGTTTGTTTTTAGCCTAGCATGGACTCCCACCCTCTTGCCGCGCTTCCGCTTCCTCGCACACCGCTTACGACATCCTCTCCCCCGGCCACCGGCATCAGGTGATGCCGAGGACTGGAGGCCTGGTCTCCATAGCAAGCCGAGTTTGCGTAGCGCCTCCTGCAGGTCATCATGCAGCATGGTTGTTGCATGAATCCTATATTTCAGTAGTGTCCGATGTCCATGTGTCATGTGCCGCAAACGTCGGGTTATTTAAAAAAAATAGCACCATTTTGGATCCGGAGCAGCCGCTGCGTGCTACCGTGCTGCCATCTTGGGGTTGATTTATTTAAGTATTTAACAAAAGTTGATACGTTTTGATTATATAAATGTAGGAATGGTTAAAGTTGCAACACATATGAAATTAATGTTTAGATTCAATATAAATGAATTCTTTACCCGGGTACACTGCCAACTATTGTTGGTATTTACTGCCTCTGCTCTTCATTAAAGGAATAGTTTCAATTCACCCAAAAGTGAACATTTGCTTCTAATTTACTCACCCTCAGGCCATCTAACATGTATATGAACAGGATGTCCTGGATGTCATCAGAACAGAATGAACATCACTTTCTGACGGTCCAAAAAGCATATTTAGGCCATAACCATGTCTTGAACATTGGGTGGGGGGAGCAAACCATACAGTACAAGACAAACACTGTCTGTTTTAGTCATCTTTTCATTCTGTTTTGTGTTTCTCAAAGAAAAGATGACTATAAACTGAATTTCATCACTGATGTAAAAGGACATGACTGTGTCAGCTGACATACAAAAAGAAAAAACACATTATTTACTGTCCTCAAGTTGTTCCACAAGTGTTGTTCCCCCCAGTCTAATCTTTTCTTCAAGAATCTTAATGCCACTCTTTTCCTTACCAAAACATAATGAACACATCATTATTTAAATACCATAAAAGCTGTTGTGTGACCCCAGAAGGAAATATATCCGTGTTTATTAGACTGTATTGCATTTCCTCCGCTGAGTGTTAGTCAGGGAGTATTTATGTTCCTGTGTGCCAGCGAGGAAATCCCCTGCCCACACTTCAGACACACGTTTCTCCATCTTTTAGTGTTCATGTTTTTACTTCTCAGCAACTTGAAGACAACGGAGGACGACAGTGCTCATACAATGTTTATATTGCAGTATTTCAATACATATGTTTGTGTAGTTAAGATCATTTTCAGACATTTCTTCATGTGACTGGTCATCCAGATCTAGTGGATCCAAATGTTAAAGAAGTAAAAGTAGAAAATGAAAGTGAAACTGATGTATAATGTAGGATCATGCTGACATTGTAGAACAGTTTGGTTGTGCTTTTACAACAGGATGAGAGGTTTTGTGTTATTACATGTTTATTCAGCATTACATCATGGTTTTGTTGTCCATATTCTCTTATTGTACGGTATTGCATGTCACGTGCTCTGGGCAGGACTCATGAGATCATGGCGCCATATAAAACCACCCTTGCGTCCTATAAGTTGAGGTTTAAAGGGAAAGCACAGTCACCACACGGTATGTACAATCTGTTTTTAATTGCAGTTTGGTCCGTTCAGAGTTTGGAAACGAGTTTGTGGTGTGTAAGTTTATAATTATAGGCGATTATGAGAACGATGTATTTATTGAGCTTATGTCATTCTTGTAATAAAACGGGATGCGCAAAATCTAAAGGTGTTTGAGAAATTAGCCACATTTTCTCCTTTAGCATCACTCGGACTGTCTTCACCGGACGCGTCCATTGACGCGACGCGACGCGTTCGAAAAGAACATTATAAATCACACACAGCATCGGTTAGATGTCAGTGCTGATATGACCTGTGTGAAATGAGATTTATGGATGTTTTTGTGTTTCAGTTGTGAAGATGGAGCAGGGGCTTTCCAAACGGTAATGTCATGATGACGCATAGAGATTTCAGATCAATGATGGCTGACAATGATAAGATTGAAAACGAATCTTATTCCACAAGCTTGTTTTTATCATTATCACTCGATATTATGAGCATTGGTTGAATTGGGGACTGTATGCTCAAAATTAACATTGTTGATGGAGAAACACTGAACAGCATCATTCAACAGACGATTATAATTATTTTTGACTAATAATTATTTAAAAATAAAAAAATACATTAAATAAGTGATACAGTGAATTTAATGTAAAATAACAAGTATTAGCCAGGGGTAAAACCTCATTGTAAAAAGTTGATTATAATGATTAAACGCATTTATAAACCATAGAGATGAAGGGAGGTCACGTGTTATTGTTTATCCACTTGTTTCCTGAACGTGGAAGTGTTCAATGTCCGGTGTGCAGTGTTCTCCATCACATCGAAGTATATTCTTAATGAGTAATGTGGCGTTTTAATATTACATTTGTAAAAAAAACATTTAAAGCTTTAAAGTGCCGATACTTAACAGATTCGAGAACAGTGTGTAGATGTCATGAAGCGACGGTCTGAGGATAGTTATTGTTGTATCGTAGATACCAAGGAAAAACTCAGAGAACACGAAACTTCGGGATGGTCTCTTTTTATTATGACTCATCTCTGTAACCATCAATACACACACAAGCACCCACACTGCGCGTTCTTCTCTGCTTTTAACAGTGCTACAGCCCACAGACACAGTGCGCCACCGCCCCTACTGGACAAACCCAATACCACCCTTAACATACAACAGTTATGTTGATATCATTCACTACTTTGAGTTGTTATTACAGCCAACAACTGCTCAAGTTGAGCCTGAAATTAATTTCTACTCTAAATAACACTTAAATGTTTGTTGTTCTCCATCTGAGCGCTTGGTCGGTAGTGTTTCCATTGTGTCTCGAGACCAGAACACAACTCAGGCAATGAGAATCATCATGGCGCCGCCCAGTGGTCGCTCAGGGAAACTGTGGATACAATCAGATTGTGATTGTAGTGACAGCTGGTTTAATTTACAGTACACTTGGCAAACCTGCACATTTATATGGTCCTGTTGCAGTTGGCAGCCAAGTGTCATCAGTTGAACCCTATAAGGGCCCTTCAAAGCAGCTATTTATGAGCCCTCAGTTTTGGAAAGACCCTTCAACATGGCGGCTATGATTGAACACAGGGTCATCTGCCTTTGCTGTCCGGTCGTACTGCTTTAATGTCTTCAGTCAAGACAGCACGTTATTCATTTGCATGTCCTCTAAATGTTTAAATCAAGATTTATTTAGATATGTCTTAAATGTAAATGATTAATACAAATGTAGATGAACAGGTTGGATTTAGATTTTACATTTATATTTGAGTTTTACTTTTATATTTAACATTTACATTTAGATTTGATATGTATTTTTAAGTATTATTTGCACAATAAATTGATAAAAAATAGAGAAAAAATATTAAATGCTTATTTACGTAAATCTGGCCAAATTGAGCAGACGTTGTTGTTAAATCTGACTGTATGTAACCAGTTTTTGTAACATGTTTTATTTTACAAATGGCACCATATATATATATATATATATATATATAACCACTGTTTTTTATATATAAAGACTTTCCAACGTAACTTCATAATTAGAATATTACAAAATTGCAATAAACGTATGCGATGCAAATTAGAAATGAGATTAATACAATAAGCAATTATATATATATACAGTATGTAATGCTTCTTGTATTAATGTTATTTGTAATTTGCGTTGGACAAGTGTCTGCTAGACTCATTTAATATAACGTGTTATTAGGCCTATTATTGCACTAATATTCTGAGCTGTGGTGTTTTTATTTTTAAACATTAATAAGTCTATTGAAAAATACTTGTGATGTACCTTCTGTTTGTATCTGCCGCCAATATTTATTGCCCTATTATTGACCAACAACCGGCAAATCGTTTTATGCATGAAAATGGCTTAAAAAACATTGTTTTATTTTTATTCTCGTTCACACATTAATGATTCAAATCTACACCGGATGCAATTTATATACCTATCAACATACACTTTATTTCATGATAACTGTTTATTTTCTAGTCTAATAATTATAATAATAATAATAATAAAGGCATAAAATCGATGGTCAGTTTAAATGGATGAATAGATGAAGTTATGAAATACAGAAATGTGTGTCGTAACAATGAAGTGATGCCATTATTGTTGCAGACAACTTTATTAAAACCCGAGAGAGCAGAACAAATCATCTCTATTAGCTCGTCATTCTCATGTCCTCTTTCTCTGATAGCCAAGGCTCATATTGTGTACATTGCTGTTACCATTCTCAGTTTCGGGAGTAAAGAGCAGACCACCCTTTTATGAGTTTATAAGAAAGGAGGTAAAGTACTTCAACCTTGAAATTAAAAGTGCATGATTTAATATTGTCATAATTACAAAACATTATAATGGTTGATGTCTTAAAGGCAGAATAGAAGTAAGCTGTATGACTCCAATGGTTTAATCCATGTCTTCTGAAGTAATACAGTCAGTTCTGAGAGAGAATACACATTTATTCACTTAACATCTTGTCACTTGCAGAAGCACAATCATGATTTCAAGCTCTATTACACTCTCTAATGATTGAGACGTACGAAGAGTACTAGATGAGTTGAAATCATGATACCAAGGAGATTTAGAGTCAAAAATGTAATATTTGGGTCTGATCTCAGAGAAAACCAGTTGCACCACTTCAGAGGACTTGAATTAAACTGGTGTACTTTTTGGAGCTTTTTTTGGCACCATTCACCATTTTATGGACCAATAGAGCTGAAATATTCTTCTAAAAATCTTTATGTTCTGCAGAAGAATAGATTCATACTGTAAGGAATGTTTGCTGAGACGGGAGATGCTGGATCTAAATGCAGGCTTTTAATGAAGATGATAGTGAAACAAACATGAACTCACAAAGAAATGACAACTAGAGGGTATATACACGCAAGGGCTAACAAGGGAATGGAAAACAGGTGAGAACAATGGGGAACAGATGGCAGTGATGAGGGCAGTGCATGATGGGAAACGTAGTCCAGGGAAACTCTTCAAAACAAGAGTCCTAGGAAACACGAGGGAGACTGTGACATACATCTGGGATGGCATGAGGGTTAGTAAGTGATTAGAGAATTGTCATTTTGGGTCAACATTTCCTTTGTTCATTGCTATAACTGTTCTTATTGATAATAATTGATCTCAACCCATTTTGTTTGATTGTACATTTCTTTCCCTTCATACTCGCCTAACAATGTGGGTCCTACCTCAGCATCCATACGCAGGCTGTGTCTGCATCTCGGCTTTTACCTTATGACCAAATATGCTAAACAATAAGGAATTTAACTGGGATAAATACAAGTGTAGTAAATGTGTGGTTGGTAAGTTTGTAATGATGTCCCCCAAAAAATAAAGTCCTGACATGATGCTGCATTAACAATCATCAGTTGATGTTAGTTATCTCGTCTCTCCTGTTGTCAAATCAGAAATGCTAAAGAGGCTTATGATAGCACCTAACACATTTTAAATACTGCACTTCACATTGTCAATATGGATATAGTGAACACTTTGACTTCAATCCATAATTCAGTCCAACAAAACAAACAATCCTTTTAGACAAACTCCACACACACAATGAAGTGCCGAAATGTGGCGAAGTATCTGTACTTGATTGGGATGAAGTTTACACAACAGATGATTGAATGTTTATTTGCACAAATATCCACAGAATAAAAGGAGCCAAACTAATTATTATTATTAATAACAACATTGTTGTTGATGATGATGATCCAATCATTATCGTCATTTTTTATTTTCAGTTCTGATATGAAAAATGTTGAGAATATATTTAACAAAACAAATATTGATCCAGTAGAGGATCAAAACCCCGGAGGTGTTCCACCGATGACGCTCCCTCCCCAAACAAACACCCGAAGAAAAGCTTCGCTACTATAACATCATTACGGGAACAAAATGTCTAGAAGTTCAATAAATTCTTATAGTAACAAGACAACTGAGATTGAACATAAATACAGACAATATATTTGATACAAAAGAAAAACCCACAAAAGTCAAAACAATGAATAAATTACACCAGTAGCATAAAGACAACCTGTCCTGTTTTATGGTCTGGATGACGAGTGAATAGTAGGTAGGGTGGGGATGAAATGGGAGGGACGGATAATAACATAAAATGGGTTGGAATCAATTTATTGGTGATCATTATTATTTAATATGTTTTTAAAAAATGGCATAATTATACTGCATCATCTCATCAGAAAGCTAAATGAATAAAACATTGTAATTAAATCATTTAATTAAAGTTTGAAAAACTTCACATATCTTCTTATAAAGCCTGTTTTATTTAGTTTATTTCCTATTCATTCAGGTATTAATTCATGATAATTCATGTACTATTATTATAAAGGGTTACCGGAATATATATGAAAAATATTTCAGTGAGGTAAATTACGAAAGTTACGCATAAATATAATGCAGTTACAATGCTGAGCAGCACTATACGGTCACTTTTCAGCACTGTCAGGTGGGCAGATACTCTTCTAAGTAGCACTTACAGCGCATCCTCGCACGTTTTGGGAAATGCACGTAAAAATAACAAATGTCTTTTCTGCCATGACGAAGACTGGTATGTTTGTTTTCTCCAATAAGGCACAAAGCTATTTCAGCTGCTGTCAGGCCGTGATTAAAGAGACGTGCCGATTAAAATGCTCCTGCTCCACTGACATCGACGTCTCTAGAATGATTCTGCAGTGATGTGCACAAGTCCTGATCTCCAGAAAAGACACGCTCATGACAAAAAGCACAATTTTGTTAGGTCGAGAAAATCAAGTTGTGAAAACAAGTGTTTTAAAACAATTGTCAAAATGGGCTTCCGTACTTATCCTTGAAAGGCTGTGATTAAAAATACGCTGTCTGGAATACTCGATTCTGATTAATGAATCGATTCATGTGTTCAACGGATCCAGTCCATGTTCAATGGGAATTATTTATTTTATGAACAATAAAAAGTTATTTATTTGTACATATTAAAGCATAACGCTTGATCAAAACACTGATGCGGGGCAAAAATATCATAATCGGTCAATGTTTCTCCCGTTTAAATCACTATCAGCCAAAAATGTTCACATCGGTGCATCCCTAACAGATATATTAAACAAAACGAGTCACCTGCTGTCATCAACACTGAACACTTTAACTAAAACCTCAACATTCATGTTCAGCTCATCAGTGAAGCGGGACATTTGTGGTGATCGGCAGGTGTTTACGTGCTGTCTAAATCTTTATTTCCTATTTGATCTTTCTTCAGTTTACTCTGTCGATTAAAAGTGTTTTGTAATGAGGTCAGAGGGAAAACAGGGCACATGTTTCTGCTCAATAGTCCCATGAGACTCATCTGAACACTTAGCAGTGAAATACATTCAAATATAGAAACACATTTCCGTATGTGATACTTTAATTCATTTGTTGCTGATCTGGCCCATCTTTACGCTACATGTTTGTTTCAGAGATGCAGTATTTTATTTCATTTCATATTCCATCTTTTAGACTCGTCCAGTCCAGCTCCAGTGATGCGGATTCTTCTGATGGGCAGGAAGGGTTCTGGGAAAAGCTCATCAGGAAACACAATACTGGGACAAAGGAAGTTTCAAGTTAAAAGGCCTCAAGATGATGTTTGTGAGGATACGTCACAGATCAATGGAAAGCAGGTGCATGTGATTGATCCTCCAGATCTACTGGATCCAGATCTCTCTAAAGAGAAGTTTAAGAGTCTGAAAGAGAAAGTCCTCGCTCTCTGTTCAGCAGGTCTCAGTGCAGTTCTTCTGATCGTGCCTTTAGAGACAAAAAGTGGAAAATGAGGAAGAGATTTTATATTTGATTAATGATATATTAGGACCTGATGTCCAGAAATACATCATGGTTCTGTTCACACATGGAGATGAACTGGAGGATCTGGACCAGACCATTGATGAATATCTACCAGACAAAGATCATGCGGATCTACAGCAGCTGGTGACAGAATGTGGAGGAAGATTTCACTGTTTCAATAACAGGAGTAAAGAAAAAGATCAGGTCACACAATTACTGCAGAAGATTGAGAGAATGGTGGCAGGAAACGGTGGGACATTTGTCAGGGCACAGCTGACACGGAAATCAAGCAAAGGCACTGGGGTTAATTGTGAGTGTGACCATTTAATTTGACATTTTGTGACTCTTTCATTTAAAGCAACTTACATTGTATACATGCAGTGATGAAGTGGAGGGTATACGGCGTATGCCCATTTCTTTATAAGTCTGCATTGCGTATACCCACCTCTAAATCCCCTCTGATGCGCATCATTCAGTAGCGTCCTGCATTAGCCAAAAACATGACAGTCCAGCACATGAGTAGCTAATCCAATCGCAGCATTTCCCTTTAATTGACTAATCTCATTTGCACCGCCACGGTCTCATAATGAACCGAAATGTTTTTTTACACTTCTCACCTAAAATATTTTTGCACTTCTCAGTCTCATAATAACATCGAATAAAAGGTTGTGTTTTACACTCTCGCGCGCGCACACTCTCAGATATATGCACTGGAGTTTTCCGTCTGTTATTTGGTTGAGGACGACGTCAAATCTTTGAGGTAAGTAACGTTAACTCAGTCCTCTACGTTGTGATTAAATCACTCATATATGCGAGTAAATGTCCCACTGTGTGACCAAAAAACGTCTGTTATTAGCCAGCGGCAAGTAAAGTGAGTATATTTCACGCAACATTCATGTCATGTTGTCTCTTCCTATAGTCTTTGGGCCAGTACTGATTGTAAAATCTGCACCTCTTCTGTGGCTAATATTAATTTAATAATGATTCTTACTCCGTATCTGCAAATACTATTGGCCCATTTTGGGGTGAACTGAATATGCAAGACTAGTCTTACATGTCACTGTTTATAACACAGGGCATTCATCCTTTGCTGGGCTGCTTTAAAAATAAACGGGGGGCATAAATTAAGAGTATACCCACTTCTCCAGGCACAACTACTCCACTGTATACCTGTTATGTGTATTTACAGGCAATCAGTTTAATTTGATTCCAATGAAGTGTTGAGTGATTTGATCTTTCTGTTGTAGTTTCACAAGCGAGTCCAACAGATGAAGATCCCTGTGAGCATCAGATTCCTGATGAAGATCAGCTCAGACTGGTGCTACTGGACAAAACTAGAGCTGGGAAAAGTGCAACTTTGAATGATATCTTTAATGACTCAAACTCTCCGACAGAAGAGTGCAGCTGTAAATCCACCGTGAGGATCAGTAAAGAGATCTCAGTGATCGACACTCCTGGACTTTATGATACTGAACTCAGTGATGAGGAGGTTACGACTGAATCTGTGAAGTGTATGAGCTACTTCTCTTCTGGAGGGGGCCGATTCATGGTTTATTATTCCAGAGTAGTCGATCTAACAGAATGGGAGAAAATACTCCGGCATTTCAGAATTGTAGAGGAGTCCCACAATGAAGCACTGAACTCGATCTCTGCTATTATTGGCATGGTATTGTATCTTTCTGTCTGAAGAACACAGGAATGATCCCTGGAGGTCCCATATTAAAGGCAACTAGTTAAAGAGAGACTGTGCATAATTCAGTGAGACTAAAGACGCTGTAGACTCAAGTTAAGCAAGCATACCTCAAATCCATTTATACACTGAGATATAGTGCAACACAACTGTACAAATGAAACAGACTCGTGATGTTTGAATCTCATGAATCAGATAATCCGGCTGTTATTTAACTCTGTTTCTCTCAGAGATGCTGAAGCTGCTGGGATGGAGGACAGATGTGATGCTCCTGTTCACATAGTTACATTTAGTACATTTAACCTGAATCGTTCTCAAGGGATATTGATTATTTACTTTACACAAACACATTTAAATTTGAGTATATATCTTTTATATCCACCATTTAGGGATGGAGACGCGTCGACAACCATATGTCCAAAACAACATTGTAATGCCTTGATACTTTATTGATGTGTTTTTATACTCTTTTGCAGGAGTCGTTCACAAACTGCACACGTGTTAAACGTATAAAGATGTTCTTCGTTGCTGGCAAATGACTGGACACATGTGTATGTTTGTGTTGATTTTAAATCAATGTCCTCTACAATAAACCTTGTCTCTGTGTTTTTAAAGTAATCCTTGTTGATGAGCAGTGGTGGAAAGTAACTAAGTATTTTTACTTTGTTACTGGACTTAAGTACATTTTTCGAGGATCTGTACTTTTACAGAGTATTTTTACTTTGGTGAAACTTTTTACTCCACTACATTTATGAAAATCAGGTTGTTCCTGATGTTGAATAAAATACATGAAATCCAAACATATCTGCATTTATAATATTCCTGTCAAATATAACTTGCACCTGAGCACAGAAACTACATGATTTGTTATTTTTTGAATGATCTGATTTGAATGGTGTTTCCTTTCGATTACGGTACACTCGACATTGCATCACTAAGCTGACACTATGGGGAGTTTCTCTATATGACCGTGTTGAAGCCCTTATACAATAAAGCCAATTCTACAACTGTCAGTGGTGTTTTAGCCCCGCCCCTTTAGACGTGCAGCTGGCCTATATGGACCCTTTCAAGGATGTAGTGGTAGTGTTACGAATGTTCTGAGGGAGTGACTTCCAGAGTTGAGGAGCAAAGACAGTGAACGACCAACCACCCATAGTCGATAAACGGAAACGTGGTACAACAAGTAAACCTGAATCAGAGGATCTAAGAGTACGAGCAGGGGTATATGAGGGGGCAAGACCATTCAGGGCTTTGTAGGTCAGAAGGAGGATTTTGTGCTGTATACGGGATGAAACAGGTAGCCAGAGTAGGATTTATAGAATGAGTGAGACCTCTAACTGTAATATATTGAGCGTTTTGGAGGGTATACCTATTAAAGGGCATTGCAATAATGAAAACATGTGGTGATAAATGCACCCCCCCCCCCACTGAAGTTAGTCTACAGCGGGATGTTGCAATGAAAAAGTGCCCGTTGCACTTGCATGAGACGCACACATAATCACAAAAGAGCACTTTTCACATTACTCTCACCGCAGACACTATGCACAACTGTTTCCCTGTGGTGAGCTGTGCTTTACCCTCTCCATGGTTTCATCATGGGACACACCAGTGCTGCGTGCAAAAATTCACATCTCCTCCTCTGAACTGTGGAGCGGACCTGCTGTCATGCCACGAAATGGTGCTCAGGTCCCCAGCAGGAGCTCTGGAACCTGCACGTTTGGCCCCTGAACAGAGTCCGTCAAACGTGCCAGGATTATTTTAGGATTAACTTCACTTTTGGTATCACTATTTAGGGATTAATCACTACACATACACTTGAGATATGTCTGTATCATGTCACCACCCTGTGTGGCCAGCTGAGGTGTAGACTCGAGTCACATGACTTGGACTTGACTCGGAATCGAGTCACAAATTAGATTAGATGACTAAGATCTGAGGTAAAGCGATACGCTCTTTTATCCCTCCGTCAGAATATTCTGAGGAAATGGTGGTTTCACACCTGCTTATATAGGCCAGCTGCACACCTAAAGGGGCCAAATTGCCAACAGTTGAATTGGCTTTATTGTACGAGGGTTTCAACTGAGTTGCATAGAGAAACATACCATAGTGTAAGCTTAGTGACGTAATGTTGAGTGAACTGCAATCGAAAGGGAAACGAGTACATGTGTAACCGGAGAGGTTTTCCTCAAAAAGATGTGGCGAGTTGCCGTCTTCCAGCATTCGTGATGATTAGATGCATGTAAAGTTGGGGGAGGGGCTCTGGGCGACACCAAAATAAAGCAGCATGTGACAAAGCCCTGACAACAAATAATGGCACTGCAGTCTCTGAAACATCACAAAAAAATGTTGAGCCTTATTTTGTTGCTGTCTGGCACAAGACCCATGTGATTCCAGTCTAACTGACTAAAACAAAACTGAAATTGAAAACCACAACACAAAATGAAATAAAAATAAAAATTAGTGACATTTTTAAAACTATAATAACCCTCATCAACAAGGGATCAACAAGTTCCACTGCTTGAACCTAGACGTCACACGCTGGGCATTGGACGTGGCGAGACCAAGATCTGTAATCAAGTCGTTGAGGTGTTTTTGGTTGGGTAGTTTGGGTTTCTCTCCTCAGCTTCACCTCTGAAAGTGTCATCTGGATCTACAACGTCTTCCTCGCTCTCTGACTTGCTGCTCTCTCTCTCTGGAGGAGTGGGTACGGGGAGCACATGGCAGTGTTGCACTGGGGCAATGGATGAACATTTTTCGTATATGATATATTTTTTCAGTAACATTGAAAATTAAAAAAATAATTTGTATTAAAAACTTTTATTACAAATAACAAATACTATTACATAAAATACCAAGCAACTATTGTCCATCTTACCTTTCAGAGTTGCAGTGCCCGCAGGTGAAAAGAGGTGCCCAGGGTTTATCTTGATCCCCATGCCGAAATATGCCTTGTAGGCCTCACACAGCAGATGCTTCCACTGAGTACATTTTCTGTCTTTTCTTGATAAATTGGCCGCAGACATAGCAAAATGCATCAGCTGGATGCTTGCAGCCTCTTGATGCCATCTCAGAAAAATACAGATCTGTATCCACTAAACTGAACTGGTGAACTTAAGACCCCTGTATTTATACTACTGGAAAGTTCTTGAAAGTTCTAGAAGTTACTCCGGTAAACTTCAAAATATCACTGTCCTGGTCACAAAAGCAAAGTTTGTGTGTAATAATAGCCATTTTCTATACTTTTGAGGCATAAGCAATTAGGAAATAACACTTACACTTAAACAATTAAATATATAATAATAATTTGTTACAAAGTCTTATTATTGTCCCATGTCTGCCAATTATGTTGATGTGTGCAAACATAATCTGCAGCCTGACTTTTGGTTGGATTGAATGCACTCATTCTCAATGTGATAAGAACACACTAAAACAATTTTAAGCTATAAGTGTGAGGCTGCTGGCACCTAGCTCAAGTCTGTGTTTGTAGCCTGATAGCTTTCTCTGTTTCCAGCTTTTAATCTTTAATATCTGCCATTTTTCAGTGCGCATCAGCTTTCCCCCCACATTATTCTCTTATCGCTATTCAGCTGCATGCATGTTTCCACCTGCATCTGCTTTCTATTTTTATTGTGATTAATTTGTGTGCATTTTACAGCATGCACCCATTTTCTCCTCTGTGTTACATGGATTATTGCATTGCACTAATCACAATGCACAAAGCACCGCTTATCAAGACCAACCATAACAACAAACAATTGTGTGAGGGATTCAAATTGATCTCAAAACCTCACCGCTCACGAACAACCAACAACAATAACAAACAATTTGCGGTAAGTCATGGCATCCGCTCATGTTATTTCTTCCTGCATTGCATGTCACATGTTTACAATAGCCTTCTCCGTCAGCAGTGAGGGATTCACATGTGATAAATGTAAGGAATTAGTCAGGCTGACGGAGAAGGTTAATGAGTTAGAGACTCGCATCCGAATGCTAGTGGAGGTCAGTGAGAAAGAGAAGCCGGTAGATACTGTTTCGGATGCGGGCAGTACAGAGAGCAACACACACACTTTAGTTCCGGCTGTAGAGCCCCTGCAGCAGGGCATTTGGGTGATGTCTCGGTGGCATACTCGTTCAGCAAAGAGACACCACTCTCCCATTCCTGTTAGGGTTTCCAATCGATTCTCCCCACTCAGTGATACACCCACTGAGAATTATGTTCGAAGAGCCCTTGATATTGGCAGTTCTATTGACATCAAATCAAATTTACAAGTGCTGGCTAATGCTAGACGTCGATTTTCTACAATTGTTATCCATGTCAGCACTAACGATGTCCGGCTTCGCCAGTTGGAGATCACTAAAGATAATGTTAAAGAGGTGTGTGAATTTGGTAAAACTATGTCAGACACTGTAATATGCTCTGGTCCCTTCCCTGCTCGTCGTGGTGACGAGGTTTATAGTAGATTAGTGTCACTGAATGTTTGAGTGGTGTCTGGAGAATAAAATAGGATTTATAGACAATTGGAAGAGTTTTTGGGGTAGACCTGACCTGCTAAAGTGAGACGGACTCCATCCCTCCAGGGAAGGTGCCGCTCTCCTCTCTAGTAATTTGGCTCATAGTCTTAATAATGATTGTATTTGACTAACTGGGGCCCAGGACAGGAAGTGTAGTAGTTTCTTATGCCAATTTTGTGAAAAATCACTCAGCATCTTTGGGGTTTTGATTTCAGAAGAATAGACTTTATTATCACACAATAAAGCCGAGTTGCCTACGGTGAAACCACAGTACCAACAACAACTGAAGCATCTCTGGTTTGGTTTTACTTAAATACATCTCCTCAAACAAGGTGGAGTTACACGCATTATCATGCTCTTCATTGACTCTGGTCTTGACCATATTAAGAAGTAACAGAAAGTCCTTTGGAAGAGATCAATTCTCCCCCCTAAGTAATGCTATTTATGTTTCTGCACACACAGTCAAATAGTCAAACCTATGTGAGCACACATTCATCACGTCACAGGCCTTTACACACAGTAAACTGCATGTTTGCCCCTCAGACATAACTGTGGTATAAAACAACAATTTAACTTGATAAAAAATATACTACATATTCCCTCCTCTGTGACTTTCTACAGTCACAAATTAACATATTTAAGCATGTACGTGCTCCTGGTTTGGTCTTGTTTTTGGTTGTCACAGTTATGTAGATTGCATTAAACAAAATATTCATCCTAATTTTAAGAGTTCTTGCTTGTAGTGTAGATGTCTTCAACCCAGATGCTTTGCGCATCGTAGAGGATCACCCTTTGGGGAGAGGTTAGCCAGCACTTACACCCAGGGTGTGGTTCTTCATATCTTCTTATATATTCATTGAAGGAATCAATTTTCTCCCAAGTTGGTCTTTCTGTCCATTCAGGGTAGTTGCCATTGCCTTGGGCCATTCACATCAATCAAAGTCATCTGTTTTACTGTTGCTCGAATCCAAAATTATTTTACCAATGGTAACACACAACAGAATCTTATTCCTTCCACAATGTTATTATCCAGATATTATATTATATTTAGTTAATTGTTCACCCCATTTCTTTTGGCAATCAGGCCATGTTAATTTTTAGTCACCACCATATATTCTTTTCCATTCTTCATTATTATTAAAATGTACATGAGTTCAATAACAGCATAAATAAAAATTATTTTTCAATCGTAATTCTTTATCATGCAAACAGTCCCAGGTTTGCTTAATACTTCTTTAATAATTTAGGCACTTCTTGTATGCAACGGTTCTCAAAGCTTTACCTCCAAAATCAATCTATAATTGGTCTTCTACACAGGGTGTGATCCCCTGATAACACAGTGATAGAATGCCTGTTATTCATCGCTGTGATAAAATATTTTAATAAAGCGGTTATTAAGACACTGTCAGGTTGAGTGGAACTCACAACTTCTGGCAGGTTTCTTCTAGACCTCCCTTTTGATGCTTCTTTCCTAAAAGCATCCATCCACTTCCTTAAACCCAGTTCACCCTTCTTGGGCATGTTTCCAGGGCGGTGGCGCCCTGTCTTAGGCAGCTCTTATTTTGCAATTGGAGAGTCTTTTACCCGTCATTGGGTCGTCACCTCTTGCCACTGGAGAGTTTTACCCATCATTGGGTCATCATCTCTTGTCTCTGGTCTCGGTACCGCTCAGTCTTATTATCCAATCTTTAATAATCTGGTATCAGCAAACAGCTATTTTCCCTTGTTTTAGGGAGCATCACCTGAGAACCATCACAGCCAATGGAACCATCTACAACTGCTCAAACATTGAGACAGTCCAAAACATTTTTAAATTCACAAAGCATTATTCAAAGCTCAACAATCTATTGAAATTGTCCAAATGAAAAGTAAAATGCAACAATTGAACTCATTTACAGTTCACTAATTTCCATTTAAGTTGTTATGTTTTCTCCTTTGTCAGAGGTCATAAAAGACTTTGTCTCTTGGTGAGGACTAACCATCAAAACAAATCAAAATACAGGATCGCCTCTGTCAAGCTTCTAAGATGCTTAATTTAAATCATCACTTTAATTTAATAATTTCTAAGTAGTTTTAGAACCTACATTTATTCTTCCAGATGTACATTCAACCAAATCTCTTATCTTTAGTATGAACACTTCACTTCAAATTGCCCTCTGAAAATAACAACTCTTTAATCATGATGAGGAAAGCTGTTTGAACCTTTCCTTCATATTACTGTATCTAACATTATTGTCAAATCACATCATTTTCCATATAAAAGAAAATAAAATCAAAAGAAAATAAAACAATTTAGTGATATGGTTTTAGCCCACTTAAAAACTTAAACTGATAGGGAAAGAATTTGAGGGAGAGATTGCACTCCTTCACACTGTTGTTACAGTTATTCCTTTTTTTTTTCTTAGAAAATCACAATAACACATTTGTAATTCTACAACAGTGAGAATAGTGATAAATGTAATTTAATAAAATGATATAATCAAATATACTTTATTATATTATCTGCTTTCAACCTTTGCCATTGTAAACCATCTTCAAGAAAACTTCTAGAATTTCTACTCTTATCCCTTCCCTCCTCGCGCAATAAAATTAATGCGCATTTGTATTCAGACCATTGAGAAATTTAAGTTTTCATTTTAAATCAATAAACTTTCTTAAGATTACTTTCTCCCTTTTCTTACTCTTTCTCAGGAGAAGGAACTTTCATTATGTCAAATAAACCAACATAAATCACCTTTTTAAATTAACAGAAAATAAATTGAAGATTTTAAACAAAATAAAATAGTAAAGTGGCACAATGGAAGTTCAGACAAATATCTTGTGTTTTGCAATAATTGATCAGTGAAATACATTATGTCCTTTGAATTTCTTACAAGTCTCATTTTTTATATCCTAATGTTATCATCATTTAATAATATGATTTTTCAGATATTATCGTCTTATACTTATCAGCATTTCATGATCAATTATTCAGTTAAAGAGCAGAGACAGATGTCACTGTGCATAAACTGTATACCTCTAAAATTGTATTTTCATGGATTTAACTCAAAATAAAACTAGCTTACTAGAAATAGACACTTAATTAACTCCTTGCAGTACTGATTAATCTTTTTCTTTAAAGTGAGGGTAGTCTTTGGACAATTTAGGGGAGTAAACAATCCAATATGTTACTCTTACTTTGCCAACAAATTAGCAATTAGATGCTGGATTTAAATTTAGACCCTCAGAACAATTTAGACATGGATATTGCACCCATGGATGGCATTTGGAGAATCAAACATCCAATTAGTCATATATGACTGAAATCAACTTATCAAGAGAAATTTGAATCCACAATTAAAATATCAATTCAGTAATGATTACCAGCATTCATGATATTAGAAGAGCCAATCATATAACCGCCCACATCCTGTATTTCTCGGTCTTTTTCCTTTTCTCCGGACTGTCTCCTGTAATATAAGCTTCTTCAATAAATCATCTGGCTCAGCAATCTGCAATGGTGAGAGACTGGTTCCAGAATGAGTTATTGAAATGACTTACACAATGCTGACAACAGAGAGAGTAAAACATGGTTAGCATCAATTTCACACAGAATAGACACATTACATCAAATTATTCATGATATTCAATTTAATCTTAATGTTTCTCTATGGGTTTCACCTAATACCAATCTCCAATTTTTCCTTAGCATTATCAATATTTTTTTCAATCAAATACACCACATATTGGGACTTATTTCAATTCTATCTGGCATGACTGGTCATAGAACAAACCCAAGAAAAAACTTCTCTAAGCAAATTTGAAACGTAGAGAACATGAAATGATCTAAATTATTCTTAAATTTATTTTCTTTAATTCTAGTCTCAGTGACAACTTTCAGTGTACCCATGATCAACCAATGCCTACACTGAATATATAAAACAAGAAATAAAAGAAAAATGTCTAATCTCAAAAGAATCTGCTATCTATCTTTTCTAAATTCGGGGGCCCCCTGTGTTTGAATAGAGACATTATGAGAGACACCGGGTTTAACCTCTCTGTTCACTATCAGGTGTCACTCAATCTCTCCAGTCAGACATTTTCTAACAAAAATAATAAACACTATCTGTCTTATTTTTTGTTGGTTGATCAAGTTTACACCAATAAAGTTGCACACACATGTACATTGTTCTCCAGACATATTTAAACACATCAAAAATAAAACATATAATCCTGGGTTCTTAAATGTATATATTAAGACATTATAGTTTAATTTAATATTGTTAAAAATGTTATTCTCTCATATTGGACTAGACAGAACATAAAACAGACACATGAATGTGAAATTTTCACATTTAAGATTTACTTTTCATATTCCAATTTCAAAATCCTTCTTTCTAATCTCCCTTTCCCATTTTCTGTGGCTTTGATAACTACTGGCCTCACTAAGAGAAATACCATCCACATTCTATCTAAAGTATTTGGAGCTGACCTTTGTGAGTTGACATTTGGGGTCACATAGGGAGGTATTTTTAAAAAGGACCCTGTCATTTTACCCTCCTCTGCATGCCTCAGCTTTTCTTAGTGAATTTTAAACTTTCTGGACATAGCTCTTACTTTATTCTTTTTATTTTTCCTGTTCTTAGTTTTTACTCTTATCTTTTTATTTATTTATTTTTTAACCGTTTAATCTAAATGTCTTTCTAATTCATTTTCCTTATCTTCTTCTAATATATGAATTATTATACCCCATACATGAATACATTTCCTATATGTTTGTCAATTTACCTTTTAGGATCAGTCTTCATCTAGATCTTAGTTTTTATTTCTCCACTGGTTCTTTCTTCATTTTTACTTGGCATATAAAAATGAATACTTATTTTAGCAGCATTAATTTAGATAAATCAATACATCTAGAGAATAAATTAATCTTTTATTTTTTAAATGTATTTCTTTCTACACTAATCTTCAACGGCAATATTTTGAAACAATTTTCCCAATTTCTTTCACCTTTACTTTTTAATACACAAAGTTCATTCACGTCACTTTATTATTTATTTATTTTGCTTTCTCATTTCTTTGAGATGTTACACAGTGGACTTCTAGATTTTACTCTTTCCACTGGAGTTTTACCTTATGTGATATAACAACACTTATCTTAACTACACCTTTGTTTAAATTCCAATTACTTAGTTGACTTCAGTTTAATGCAATACACTGGACTTAAAGCTTTAATTCTTATTCTCTTTATTTATTATTTTATTTTTCTCCTAACTATTTTTGATTTTTCAAACTATTTTTAATTTCTTTATCGTTGTTTAATTTTTTATTTCAATTTCAAATGTTTTATTGTTACTTCTCCCTGTGCTTTAAAGGTTAAACTTTAAGCACAGATATCTTTTGACTTCTCTGTATGAAGTTCACTTCTCTTCTGTGACTGAGTAGTTCAGAGGCTTGTCATATTTTTCAGCTGCTAGTCTAAAAAAACTTCACAAGCTAAGAGTTAACTTTCTGTCTACGCAGCAAAGCTGAGTCTCTCTAACTTGGTCACACACCCAACAATATCTCTTGAATGTATAGATTCTCTGCATGAAGTCAAATACATTTCTATGCTACAGTCTAGTTTAGGAGTTTTGTTCTAGCCCATTCCAATCAACAGCTGCTAGACTAAGAACAGCCAAGACTAAAAGAGGGGAACTGGCCCCCACAGTGAGTCTGGTTTAGGGTTAGGGTGGGGTTAGTCAGAGGGGAACTGGCCCCCACAGTGAGTCTGGTTTAGGGTTAGGGTGGGGTTAGTCAGAGGGGAACTGGCCCCCACAGTGAGTCTGGTTTAGGGTTAGGGTGAGGTTAGTCAGAGGGGAACTGGCCCCCACAGTGAGTCTGGTTTAGGGTTAGGGTGAGGTTAGTCAGAGGGGAACTGGCCCCCACAGTGAGTCTGGTTTCTCCCAAGGTTATTTTTCTCCATTAATCAACATCTTATGGAGTTTTGTGTTCCTTCAGTCGCTTTATTATAGACATTACAATTATAGACATTACAGTTGTATCTTCTGTAAAACTGCTTTGAAACGATGTGTGTTGTGAAAGGCACTATACAAATAACATTGTCTTGACTATTATTTTGAAGGAAAATTAGTCTACGAAAGTGGAGACTGTTTATAACAGTGTGCTGTTTAGCAAAAGAACAATCAATACTTTAAAAAAACAATGGCATATCATATGAAACTAGAGACTACTCTTTTGACTCAAACAGGTTTTAATGTTGTTTCCAATTGCAAAGAGCAAAAAGAGCACCCCCCTTTACTCCCTATCCTACAGGAATATGGCCCCAAACACACTACACTCATAATAGTAATTGTAGTGGAAACCATTATTTATTTAATTTAGCATGGAAATTTGAAATGGTTGAGTTTTGTTTATTTTGCAGTTTGATTGCAGAACTCTGTTATAGATCACACATCGGAAGTAAAAAAAAAAAACATATTTAGCAAATTCCTGATATTTACTGTTAATAATACAAAGAAATACACAACTAATGATAACAGCAACAGAAAGTTTCAACAAATCAACACTTTTTGCTTCATTTTGGCGGCACTCACAAAACACGTCTGACTGAATAGCAGTTCTTACACCTGACACAGTGTTTTCAGTCATGATGTCCATGTCAGATTCACAATGAAGGTGATTTTTGTAGATTCCTGTTTATTTTGTTGTGGTGGTGTTACATGAAAGATGTTGTGCAGCTGCGCAGAAGCTGGTGATCAAGCGTTATCAGTTAAATTATTTTCAGTTGATATCTGGCAACATCTGTCGGTCAAACCAAGAACAACAACAACAAGAACATCTATCGTTCACCTCATAGGAATCTTTCACTCCAGTATTATTAGGGGGCCAAGCAGCAAAGCGTTCAAGCCCTGAAAGGACGAAGACCCCTACTGTGTTTGTAAGTGTTCTTCTTCTGCCATGGAAGTCTATGGGAGCCCATATAGAACCATTTGAGGACAGTCTAAACTGATAATACAACATCTGGTGTTTCTAGCTCAAACACTTTAGCACTATCAACAGGTTAAAATTTCACACGTTTATGCTAATAACCTTTGATCCGTAAGTCCTAGAGACAATTATTTATATTTATTTTATTTCCCTGATTCTTGAGCTCATGATGAGTCTAAAGTGTACCATAATTCATTAAGGCTGAACTGCCTTATATGACTATATCTTGCTTTGTATGAGACTGCTGAGCCTCAAGATGCAATCTGAATGTATGATTGTATTTCCTAAACTTCCTCTATCAATTGTATAACAAAACTGCCATTAGTTCCCCTGTAAAAACTGATATATGATTTGATATTCTTTCCTTTTTTGAAATGTTGAACATTGGAATGGTGAATGTAATCCCTACTTGCCAATTAGCTGGGTATACAGAACTGTGCAAAAGTCTTCGGCACTTAAGATGTTTCACAAAAGCATTTGTCTTAAGATGGTCATTTATATCTTCACCTTTATTATGTCAATAGGAACAGATGCAACAGATGTCATGACCCCCACATAGACCCCCACTGAACAATGAGTCAGTCTGAGATTATATAAAGAGACAGAAGCAATTGAGACTAAATAGATAGAAGAACAGGGAGTCCTGCAACAGATGTCATGAACCCCACAGAGACCCCCACTGAACATTGAGTCAGTCTGAGATTATATAAAGAGACAGAAGCAATTGAGACTAAATAGATAGAAGAACAGGGAGTCCTGCAACAGATGTCATGACCCCCACAGAGTCCCCCACTGAACATCAAGTCAGTCTGAGATTATATAAAGAGACAGAAGCAATTGAGACTAAATAGATAGAAGAACAGGGAGCCCTGCAACAGATGTCATGACCCCCACAGAGTCCCCACTGAACATCGAGTCAGTCTGAGATTATATAAAGAGACAGAAGCAATTGAGACTAAATAGATAGAAGAACAGGGAGCCCTGCAACAGATGTCATGACCCCCACAGAGTCCCCACTGAACATCGAGTCAGTCTGAGATTATATAAAGAGACAGAACCAATTGAGACTAAATAGATAGAAGAACAGGGAGTCCAGCAACAGATGTCATGACCCCCACAGAGACCCCACTGAACATTGAGTCAGTCTGAGATTATATAAAGAGACAGAAGCAATTGAGACTAAATAGATAGAAGAACAGGGAGTCCTGCAACAGATGTCATGACCCCCACAGAGTCCCCACTGAACATCGAGTCAGTCTGAGATTATATAAAGAGACAGAACCAATTGAGACTAAATAGATAGAAGAACAGGGAGTCCTGCAACAGATGTCATGACCCCCACAGAGACCCCACTGAACATTGAGTCAGTCTGAGATTATATAAAGAGACAGAAGCAAATGAGACTAAATAGATAGAAGAACAGGGAGCCCTGCAACAGATGTCATGACCCCCACAGAGTCCCCACTGAACATCGAGTCAGTCTGAGATTATATAAAGAGACAGAAGCAATTGAGACTAAATAGATAGAAGAACAGGGAGTCCAGCAACAGATGTCATGACCCCCACAGAGACCCCACTGAACATTGAGTCAGTCTGAGATTATATAAAGAGACAGAAGCAATTGAGACTAAATAGATAGAAGAACAGGGAGTCCTGCAGCAGATGTCATGACCCCCACAGAGACCCCACTGAACATTGAGTCAGTCTGAGATTATATAAAGAGACAGAAGCAATTGAGACTAAATAGACAGAAGAACAGGGAGTCCTGCAACAGATGTCATGACCCCCACAGAGACCCCCACTGAACATTGAGTCAGTCTGAGATTAAATAAAGAGACAGAAGCAATTGAGACTAAATAGATAGAAGAACAGGGAGTCCTGCAACAGATGTCATGACCCCCACAGAGTCCCCCACTGAACATTGAGTCAGTCTGAGATTATATAAAGAGACAGAAGCAATTGAGACTAAATAGATAGAAGAACAGGGAGCCCTGCAACAGATGTCATGACCCCCACAGAGTCCCCACTGAACATTGAGTCAGTCTGAGATTATATAAAGAGACAGAAGCAATTGAGACTAAATAGATAGAAGAACAGGGAGTCCTGCAACAGATGTCATGACCCCCACAGAGTCCCCCACTGAACATTGAGTCAGTCTGAGATTATATAAAGAGACAGAAGCAATTGAGACTAAATAGATAGAAGAACAGGGAGTCCTGCAACAGATGTCATGACCCCCACAGAGTCCCCACTGAACATCGAGTCAGTCTGAGATTATATAAAGAGACAGAAGCAATTGAGACTAAATAGATAGAAGAACAGGGAGTCCTGCAACAGATGTCATGACCCCCACAGAGTCCCCCACTGAACATTGAGTCAGTCTGAGATTATATAAAGAGACAGAAGCAATTGAGACTAAATAGATAGAAGAACAGGGAGTCCTGCAACAGATGTCATGACCCCCACAGAGACCCCACTGAACATTGAGTCAGTCTGAGATTATATAAAGAGACAGAAGCAATTGAGACTAAATAGATAGAAGAACAGGGAGTCCTGCAACAGATGTCATGACCCCCACAGAGTCCCCACTGAACATTGAGTCAGTCTGAGATTATATAAAGAGACAGAAGCAATTGAGACTAAATAGATAGAAGAACAGGGAGCCCTGCAACAGATGTCATGAACCCCACAGAGTCCCCCACTGAACATTGAGTCAGTCTGAGATTATATAAAGAGACAGAAGCAATTGAGACTAAATAGATAGAAGAACAGGGAGCCCTGCAACAGATGTCATGACCCCCACAGAGTCCCCACTGAACATTGAGTCAGTCTGAGATTATATAAAGAGACAGAAGCAATTGAGACTAAATAGATAGAAGAACAGGGAGTCCTGCAACAGATGTCATGACCCCCACAGAGACCCCCACTGAACATCGAGTCAGTCTGAGATTATATAAAGAGACAGAAGCAATTAAGACTAAATAGATAGAAGAACAGGGAGTCCTGCAACAGATGTCATGACCCCCACAGAGACCCCACTGAACATTGAGTCAGTCTGAGATTATATAAAGAGACAGAAGCAATTGAGACTAAATAGATAGAAGAACAGGGAGTCCTGCAACAGATGTCATGACCCCCACAGAGTCCCCCACTGAACATTGAGTCAGTCTGAGATTATATAAAGAGACAGAAGCAATTGAGACTAAATAGATAGAAGAACAGGGAGTCCTGCAACAGATGTCATGACCCCCACAGAGTCCCCCACTGAACATTGAGTCAGTCTGAGATTATATAAAGAGACAGAAGCAATTAAGACTAAATAGATAGAAGAACAGGGAGTCCTGCAACAGATGTCATGACCCCCACAGAGTCCCCACTGAACAATGAGTCAGTCTGAGATTATATAAAGAGACAGAAGCAATTGAGACTAAATAGATAGAAGAACAGGGAGTCCTGCAACAGATGTCATGACCCCACAGAGTCCCCACTGAACATTGAGTCAGTCTGAGATTATATAAAGAGACAGAAGCAATTAAGACTAAATAGATAGAAGAACAGGGAGTCCTGCAACAGATGTCATGACCCCCACAGAGTCCCCCACTGAACATTGAGTCAGTCTGAGATTATACAAAGAGACAGAAGCAATTGAGACTAAATAGATAGAAGAACAGTTGTGAATTGTCCAAGAAGCTTGAGCATCCGATCTGCCAACAACCAAGAACAACTGTGTCCAGGTGTCCCTTTAAGAGTTAACCTCTGAAATTGATATGTGTAGTATAATACATTAAATAAAAACATTAATGTGCAGAGGATGAAACACTTGTCTTCCTCAAAGCAAGTAATATCTGGGTTATAGTTGTTTAAAAGAATAACATAATATCAATATAAAAATAGCATGTCATGAGTCTGACTGCTGGTGGATATCAGTGGAGTGATGATCACAGGTAATGTCCAGGTAACCTCAAACCATGAGATTCATCCAACAGAAGAGCAATCACAACTCACATAAAATTTTCCTCTGCAATGCTGAAATTTATTTTTTCATTTTATTTTTAAGGGGAATACATTTTAATGTAAAAACAAAAAAATAAAATAAATAGCAATAAATAATTTTTCAATCACAGTTACAGTCTATTAGAGGGGTTCATAGTCTACAATTAAACATCTGTTAAAAATGTCCGCGATCTTCGCTCAGTTCCTCGATCTGTTCCCGCCTCTTTCACCTGAGAGCAATCAGTGAGGCATCGCTCAAGATCACTTACTGCGCATGCGCACAGTGTTTAACGTGATTGATGATAACTCAACACAGGTGTTTGGGATATCACATGTTATTTAAAGGGATAGAAGGGTTTGTTTGGGGTCAGTTGATGAGAAAGAGCAGCAGATCTTTGTGAATATGGCACATGTTTGGAGGATTGTAGTGATATTTGTGGTTTTGCACTTTGTAGGTGAGTTGATAACTTGTTTATTTTGGTATCTGATTACGTGTGTGAAGTACTATGTCACGCCCAGCTCTGGTCACTAGGACTATATCAGTTAGTGGAAATTTGAGTTCAAGTAGCACAAAATGGTATACTTAATTTGTTGGTGTCCACACGGGTTGTGAGATTTGCTGCCTCTATGAATCTAATAACTTGTGCTGTACTTGTACATGAAACTTGACATGTGTTTGTCCACCCAGAGTGTCACAAACTTAAAGTGTGACAAACCAGATGATTATCCAGAAATGCAGGTGGATGATGGCTATCTTTCCAAATCTGTGTTTGATGACGGGCAGGACGTGGAATATAAATGTGCTCCAGGTTACATGCAAACGGGTGGCAGTCGAAAATCTTACTGCAAGGAAGGACACTGGACTCCCTTGAAGATGAAATGCCACAGTAAGACATCTGTCTATCACCTGTCTATCAATCTACAGTTCTCTAATATTTGTCTTTTCCATTGTTCCAGAGATTAAGTGCAAGCCATTGAGTGCCATTCATCGTGGACGATGCATGCCGGAGGGAGACTCGTATGGTGATAAAGCTGTTGTGAAGTGTGATGAAGGGTATGGCAAACCTGACTTTAATTCTGTCTTCGAGTCCCACTCTACTAACTAGTTCATTAGCAAAGATATTTGTGTTAGATGCTTAATACGATCTACTCCAGATATGTTTTGAGAGGTAATGGTGTCCGTGTGTGTGAGGAGAATGGCTGGAGTGGGTCGAGTCCAACATGTGAAGGTGAGTATCCTATCATCGACGCTACAATCCGCACTATGAATTACAACTAGTGTTCTCAAGTGTGTGGCCTGACCTCACACACCGTTTCAAATACATTTAATTGTCCATTTTCATGATCTTTTAAAGTTCAACATTCTCATTATGGCAGGACACCTCTATTCTGTTTTTAACTGAAAGATGGTCACCAAATGTGGATTATTTTACTTGTGTAATGTGGGTCTCCTTTAATGTGGAAAACCGATTCAGACCTTTCTTAAAGATTTCAGTGAATTTGGACTTGCACCCTAAATTTGGTGTTTCTAAGCAGAAAGTTAACATTGGGGTTTACTGGCATTTATTGTATTTGAGTTTGTTTTAATATCTAGTGGTGTGGAAACCATACCTTGACTTTAGTTTGAGTCTAGAGTGGAGTTCTTCTAGACCTTGTGAATCAACTTTGCTGTTTGGACTTTAAATGGAGATGTTCAAAAGCTAAATTCCTCCAGTGATTGAGCTGCATTAACACTGCTTTCCACCCACATATACGTCACAACAGCTATTGTGTGATCAATCACTTCACCCAGATTGCCCTTTTGAATGTGTGAAAAGCCACTGTCAAGTTCACATGTAGTGTTCATTCAAGCTTTCGAAGACACGCTGCTGCTTCTCTGAGCTCTTCCTCTTGTTCCTCAGCGGTGACGTGTCCAGACATTGCCATCACAAATGGTCAGGTATCCTCCCAAGCGGTTTAGTTTAAAACTGTTGTTCAGATCACCTGCTCTCCTGGATTCAGACTGAATGGAGAACAGCAACTCCGCTGTGGAGCAGCTGGTTCATGGACACCAAGTGTTCCCACCTGTGAGCCAGGTAGGTGATGGTCAGGTGTGAGATTTGAGACCGGTTTCTTACTGCACCGCACTTATTTTGCCACTGAAGCACGACTCTTCCTAGCTCGAGCATAGGAGCGCGTACATTTGTTTTGTATAGTGCTTCACAGAAATTCACACATGGTAAGCAAAAGGCAACCATGTCAAGGCAGACGTCATGGACGTTCTTGTAAAGATGTGGGGGAAAACCTTGGGAAGAGAACCCTCATTTGGATGCAGCTGCAATCAGATTATCAAAAAAGTCATTTGTTACTCCGATAATTGCGGTCTTTGTACTGTGAGGCCTAAATCCTGACAAATTGTTCCTGTATACTACTGTAGAAATGAACATATTTGTGAGGCTACTACCTTCTAGTAGTTTCAACATAAACTGGAGATTTGAAATTGGTCTGTAATTGGCCAGTTATCCAGGATAAATTTGTGGCTTAAGCGGTTTGATAACTTCTATTTTTAAAGTTTCTTGGGACATGTCCTAAGCATAGCAAGGAATTAATAATATTAAGAGGTTCTGAAATTACAGGAGATGCCTCCTTTTAAAAGCTTAGTTGGTGTAGGATCTAACAAACATGCACCAAGATTATTTATAATGCTCATGACTGTCAATCTGGTTCCTCAGTGAGCTGTCCAGACATTGATGTTGCCAACGGTCAGGTCACCTCACCAGCGGTTTCGTTTAATGCCGTTGTTCAGATTATCTGCTCTCCTGGATTCCAGCTAAATGGAGAATGGCTACTCCGCTGTGGAGCAGATGGTTCCTGGACACCGAATGTTCCCACCTGTGAGCCAGGTAAATTGTTCAGTTCATAATGCTTGTGTTGGAATTATTTGGTTGTCAGTGGCTATATAGTGGTGTATAAGTGTGTTTCTTGGGCAATGTTATGATAAACATGCATATTCTTATTACTGGCCCCTAGAATGTGTTTTGGGTTTAATATTAACTTGGCTTTATTTTTTACTTTTTTCAGTGCTCCAGGATCCACAGTCTCCCCAGGATCCAGCATCAAGGTCCTGTTCAGCACCTGTGGTGGTAAATGGAGGGATCAAAGGTGGAGTGAAGCCATTGTACAAAATCCGTGACACTGTGATCATTGTCTGCAAGGCTGGCTGTTATATGGTTGGTGTATCGGTGGCCAGATGTGGACCAGATGGGCAATGGCAGCACTTGCCCCGCTGTCTTGTCTCATCACAATTTACTTAATATGTATGGTTTTATTTGTAACGTTGCAATTTGTATAATTGCTGCTGGAATAATGGGTGTTGTGTGTACTTGGTGCCTAATTATACTATATTAAATGACCAAACTTGACATGGACTCATTTTTGACCTGTGGGAAAACTCTACAGATGGATTTGTTTTGGAAGTCGGACAATCTGACTGTTTTGGTGAAGTGCATTGTTCAAAGAGTTGTGGGTTCTAATAAGCCTACATAACTTGCAATAAACCAGTTGTTACTTACACAGACACTGTCCTCTGAGCGTTTTTGCAAAAGCATGCATGCTTTGTTGTCAAATCTGCATTCCTGTAAGTGTGAATCCTGCAATAAGCTAAATTCAGTATGTAATTGGTCCCAGCAGTAAAATGAAACCCAAGTGGAACTCATGATGTGATTATTTGAAGTTTAGATTTATATTCTAGTGGACTTTTCACAAGTTTAAGGACTGTATCATTAATTTAATAGGGGTCAATCCCTGAAAGTGAAAACACCCCTATTGTGTTATTCTTCTGCCAGGGAAATACATGGCAGCCCATAGAACTGGAGAGAAATTCCAGAGGACAATCTAAACTGATTAAGGCAAATTTGGAGTTTTGCTCAAACCCTGTAGCGCCTTCTGTGATGTATAATGGTTCTTGCATGTAGCTGACACTCCAGTACCTGATCACCTGATGTTTGAGAACAGAAGAGTTGATGTTACCTGACCATGTGTATGTTATTTTGAATTTGGTCACAAAATGCCATGTTTTACAGTCGTATTGGGATATGTTATGTCATTTATCACAGCTGTGTACATCCCACCTCAAACCGGGCCCCTCAAGGACTGAGCAAACGGGAAACCGGGCACCCTGAGGCAGAGTTCATTGTGACCGGGGACTTTAACAAAGCCAACTTCAAATCAATAGCACTGAAATGCTACAAGCATCATTTTCAACACACGAGGGGACTGGGTTTTGGACAATTGCTACACTCCCTTTGGGGAAGGCTACAAATCCCTCCCCCACCCACCATTTGGCAAATTGGACCATTTTGCTTCTGCCTGATTACAGGCAAAAACTGGAAGCAAACGCCCTCAGAATGATCCAGTGCTGGTCTGACCAATCAGATTCTACGTTACAAGACTGTTTTGATCACACTGACTGGGAGATGGTCCAGCTCTGATGACGTCATTGTGGTCTATGCTGATTGCGTAACATGTTTCATCAGGAAGTGCATAAATTACTAGGTGCTGACCAACTATTTGGATTTACCCTAACCAGATACCATGGGTTAATACAAATGTTTGTGTGGCACTTAATGCATGGACCTCTGCTGTTAATTCCGGGAAAGCATAGGAGCATAAACAAGCCAGTTATGCCCTCCAAAAAACTATCAGGGAAGCTAAACACCAGTACAGGGACAAGATTGAAGGACAACCCCACTGACTATAGAAGTATGTGGCAGGGAGTTACTATCATCAGACTTCAAAGGGAATAAAAACTCAGCCGGGAACACCGCTGCCTCTCCCAGATGAGCTACATACGTTTTATGGTCATTTTGAGGGAAATGGTTAGTTGACTCTCTGTAGCGGATGTAACTGATTCTTCCGACGGGTAAATATCCGAAAAGCAGTGGGTCCAAATGGCATTCTGGGCCATGTCATCAGAGCGTGCGTGAACAAACTGGCTGGTGTTTTTATGGACATTTTCAACCTATCCCTCTCCTTGTCTGTAGTCCCCACATGCTTTAAAATGTACACCATTGTGCCTGTACCAAAGCAATCCAAAATCACTTGCTTAAATGACTGGCATCCTGTTCCTTTGACCCCCATCATCAGCATATGCTTTGAGAGGCTAATCAGAGATCACATCTGCTCTGTGCTGCCCGACTCACTGCAGTTTGCCTACCGCAACAACCGCTCCACTGATGATGCCATTGCATCTACAATACACTGTTCTCTCCCACCTGGAAAAAAGGAACACTGATGTGAGAAAGCTGTTTGTAGACTATAACTCAGCATTCAACACCATAGTGCCCACCAAGCTTGATGAGAGGCTCTGGGCTTAAACATCTCCCTGTGCAGCTGGATCCTGGACTTCCTGTCAGGCAGACGTCAGGTGGTTAGAATGGGCAGCAACATCTCATCACTGACCCTCAACACTGGAGCCCTGCAGGGCTGTGTTCTCAGCCCACTTCTATTTTCCCTGTACACACAACTGTGTGGCAACACATAGCTCCAATGCCATCATTAAGTTTGCTAACGATACAACGGATGAATATATTAGTTTAAATGAATCTACTCCCCCAGGTTATTGTTATAAACATGAGCCTCGTCTGAAGGGTCGAGGAGGAGGTGTTGCTACAATTTACAGTGAAGTTTTTGGTGTTACTCAGAGGACAGGATATAAATGTAAGTCTTTTGAACTAATAATGCTTAATGTGACACCATCAAATATAAATAAAACATCTCTGTCGTCTTTTACCCTTGCTACAGTCTATAGATCACCCGGGCCTTATTCTGATTTCCTTAGTGAATTTGCAAATTTTCTATCAGATCTTGTAGTTACTGTAGATAGAGCCTTAATTGTTGGTGACTTCAACATTCACATAGATAATGAAAATGATACATTGGGATTAGCATTTATCCATATTCTCAACTCTCTTGGAGTCAGACAAAATGTAACAGGACCAACTCATCGCCATAATCATACACTAGATTTAATTCTGTCATATAGAGTTGATGTTGATAATATAGAAATTCTGCAGCAGAGCGATGACATTTCAGATCATTACCTCGTCTCTTGTATGATGCGATCAGCTAATGTTACTCAATTTACACCACGCTATCGTTCAGGTAGAACTATTCTTTCCACCACTAAAGATAGCTTCACTAATACTCTTCCAGATATATCTCATATACTCAATAAACCCCAAAGCCCAGAAGAACTTGATGAAATAACAAAAAATTTAAATGCAGTCTTCTCTAGCACCCTTGATATTGTCGCCCCACTTCGATTAAAGAAAATTAAAGAAATAAGCCCTGCACCATGTTACAATGATCACACTCATGCTCTCAAGAGAGCAGCTCGGAAAATGGAGCGCATGTGGAAAAATACAAAATTAGAAGTATTTCAGGGTGCATGGAAGGATAGTGTCTGTAGCTACAAACACTCACTCAAAGCTGCCAGGTCAGCATATTTTAGTAAACTCATAGAAAATAACCACAACAATCCTAGATGTTTATTCAGTACTCTGGCTAAATTGGTTAGGAATAAAGCCTCAACAGAACCAGACATTACGTCACAGCTCAAGAGTAATGACTTCATGAAATTCTTTACAGATAAAATTGAAATAATCAGACATAAAATTGGAATTATGCAATCATCTGTCATAGCACCTCAGAAAACAGTGTCTAATAATTTTCCTCATGAGTAACTTCAATCCTTCGCTATCATAGGTCATGAAGAACAAAACTTATCAAAACATCAAAAGCCACAACTTGTTTGTTAGATCCTATACCAACTAAGCTCTTAAAAGAGGTATCTCCTGTAATCTCAGAACCTCTTCTTAATATCATTAACTCCTCACTATGCTTAGGACATGTCCCAAGAAACTTTAAAATGGCAATTATCAAACCGCTTATTAAGAAGCCACAACTTGATCCTGGAGAACTTGCTAATTATAGACCGATTTCAAATCTCCCGTTTATGTCAAAAATACTAGAAAAGGTAGTGTCCTCCAAAATATGGTAATTTCTACAGAGAAATAGTATATATGAAGAATTTCAGTCTGGATTTAGGCCTCATCACAGTACAGAGACTGCACTTATCAGAGTTACAAATGACTCTTATCATCTGATCGCGGCTGCATTTCTCTTCTAGTGCTTTTAGATCTTAGTGCTGCATTCGACCACGATAGATCACGTACATTCTCTTGAATAAGCTGGAGAATTATATTGCCATTAGTGGAGTTGCATTAGCATGGTTTAGGTCATATTTAGCAGACCGCTACCACTTTATCTATGTAAATGAGGAATTGTCAAACCAAACAAAAGTAAAGTATGTAGTGCTGCAGGGATCAGTTTTAGGGCCTCTGCTTTTCTCCATGTATATGCTTCCCCTGGAAGATATTATCAGGAATCGTGGAATAAGTTTCCACTGCTATGCCGACGATACACAACTTCATATTTCTTCAAAACCTGATGAGATTTCACAATTCTCAAAATTAGCAGAGTGTATCAATGAAATAAAAGATTGGATGGCCAGAAATTTCCTTCTACTCAATTCTGACAAAACAGAGGTTCTAATTATTGGACCAAAAAACTCTAAAAATAAGCCGCTAAAATATAATTTGACTCTAGACGGATGTACTGTTACATCATCTTCAACAGCGAAGAACTTAGGTCTTATATTTGATACCAATCTGTCCTTTGAAAATCAAATTACAAATGTTTGTAGAACAGCATTCTTCCACCTCAGAAATATTGCTAAATTATGGCACATGCTCTCTGTTGCTGATGCCGAAAAACTAATTCATGCGTTCATGACCTCAAGACTAGATTATTGTAATGCATTACTGGGAGGATGTCCAGCAAGATCAATAAATAAACTTCAATTGGTTCAAAATGCAGCAGCCAGAGTGCTGACGAGAACCAAGAAATATGATCATATTAGCCCCATTTTATCATCGTTACATTGTTACCTGTTAAATTCCATATTAATTTTAAAATTCTGTTAACTACATACAAAGCTTTGAATGTCTCTGCAGTACTTAAGTGATCTTCTACCACGCTATATTCCATCGTGTTCATTAAGATCGCAAAATTCTGGCCTGTTAATAGTTCCTAGAATATCAAAATCCACAAAAGGAGGTAGATCCATTTCATATTTGGCTCCTAAACTATGGAATAGTCTCCCAAACACTGTTCGAGATGCAGACACACTCCCTCAGTTTAAGACTAGACTAAAGACTCCTCTATTTAGCCAGGCATACACATAATTTATCCTCCAACCCACAATTAGGCTGCTTTAGTTGGGTCTGCCGGAACCAGAATCCGTGATCATGATCTCTAACTCTGCAATAAATTTAATGGCATCTATGCTTACATCTTTTTATTTGTTTCCCTGTCTCAACCTCGGGACTCCTATCCTGAGGTCACCAGAACCGGCTGGATCCAGCTCCATTCCTGCTTCATGTTGGACTCCACTGCTACATGTCGCTGAATGATGATGACTAAATGCAGCTGATGCCAGCCAAACATCACTTCAGTCTATTATGATGGACTTCAGAGGATGAACTGATGCCAACTCCAACCTGCATCACCTCTGTCTATTGATGGACTACGATCTTGAAATGGAATATATAGACTAACAATTGCCAACAAAAGCCTTCTTCAGCCAATTAACAAGGACAATTGCATCTATGTGAACTTCTGCAATTAATCAAGATGGACTTCAAAGACATTAATCATTAATCTTACAGTTCAAACACAATCGATGTTTAAACACTGACCCTTAACACTTACTTAGTTTAATCATTTTAAACCATGATTTTAACTGTACATAAGTAATATTTACATTATATTCATGATGTTAGTCAGAGGGGAACTGGCCCCCACAGTGAGTCTGGTTTAGGGTTAGGGTGGGGTTAGTCAGAGGGGAACTGGCCCCACAGTGAGTCTGGTTTAGGGTTAGGGTGGGGTTAGTCAGAGGGGAACTGGCCCCACACAGTCGCCTTCAGCTTGCTCACTGGGGTTATTAATACAATTATTATTTAATTATTTTTAAACACGATTAAGAATCGTATTTTATCTAAATTACACAATGATGATTCATCGACATTATAGACATTACAGTTTTATCGACTGTTAATGCTGATCTTCTGTAAAGCTGCTTTGAAACGATGTGTGTTGTGAAAGTCCCTATACAAATAAAATTGACTTGACTTGATTTGACGTGCCTGAGAAGTTCGGATCTGGCGGCACCAATGGTGGAAAAATGTATTTATATAATTTGTGAGCTTACCACTTTTGATGGCTTTGGCCTATTTTGACGAGACTGGTCTCGCTATGTTCCTGAGGACCACAGTTGCAATGGTTTGCCTTGTAGTCTGTTGCCACTTTGAAAAAAGTTCAAAAAATACTTTTGTGAATTGCTTCTGGGACATTCGTCCGAAACCACGAAACCACCGATAGAAGAAGCACGGTAAGCAAGTTCTTTAAGATTAGAAGGAACATGGCAAAATTTCAATTGTAAGTGCCAAAGCCAGGCCGACGATTTTAAAAGTTGTCTCCGCCTTTAAATAAATAGAATTAACTCTTAAACGGAATGAGATATTTTCACAAAACTTGACATTTATATCAAGTATTAATCTGAGAACACAGGGCTTGGCCATACCTGTAACTGGAAACAATGTGAAAGTGACTCTAACTACCGAACCATTGGTCTGATTTACTTCAAAATGTGCATGCCGTGTCTTTGTTGGATCATTGTCCATAAGTACAGTTGCATATCTTGAGGAACATGGCCATCATTTGCCAATCAATCGAATTTCATTGTGAGTGCACCGAACAGGTCTCAAGGTACTACGAGTAGTATGCAATTCCAAACTCAGCCTCTAAATCTGGACAGCAGTTTTCTTAATTATCATGATTTCAAGCTCTATTACACTTGCTATAGCGCCATCTAGTGTTCTGTGCATGTGTCAAGGTCTAGGAAGTATAATCAAGCTTCCTTAAACTATTTATCCAGAACAAGAAAAAGAACATGGCACACATCTACACACATCTATAATCTATCTATCTATATACAGTATATCATCTAATCTATGTTTTTAATATTGTCAAACTTGTAGTGAACATGACTACATCTGGAGAGGTTTACTGTCTGTAGTGCTGTTCACCCAGACATGCAGGCAGTTCTTCAGGAGAAGAAAGCTGGGCAGCAAGTCGTCCTCGAACACCATTCCCCGACAGGTCCCTCTCATCCACTTCTGCGTTGCCGGTGTCATCCTTGCTGTCACCGGAGACCAGGCCTTCCTCCTCCTCCAGAATATCACCTGCTGCCACACAAATGTTGCGGTGGATGCAAAAGGCACCGATAACCTTCGGGGTGAACAGAGGCCTGATCTCCAGGGACCTCAAGAAGATGGATTGCCAGCTCCAAGTTTTCAACATCCCAAAGGTGCACTCAATAATGTTCCTTGCACTTGCATGGTGCATGATGTACCGGGCTTCAACTTGGCCTGTTAATGAAAATTCATGTAGAAAATGTATATTGTATTTCACAGTCACCAAAGTAACAATTAGTAAACAATCTCTAGTGTGAGTTTAAGGAGACAGTGTCCTTACTTGCTGCAGGCTGGTGGTATGGTGTCATAATCACAACAGGATGCTGCAGGCACGGGTATCTCCTAATAGAAAGTAACCAGCTGGTGAATACAGGGCCTGTTGGAATATGGACAAGCACATCATGTACAGATCCTGGATTGCCAATGCAAACATCTGTAAATGTGCCCTTGGCATCACAGATGCCCTACAGTATAACTGATGTAAAGTTTTCTTTTTACGTAAAAAGAAAGCGTGGCTCTGCAGGAGGATGACTCCTGATGTGGTGCCCGTGGATGGCACCAGCAGCACAGCAGAATGTCTCATGACCAGCAAGGCTGCTCACCATGCCTCCTCCATCTCCTCTGATTTGGGGAAATTAACTGCTCTGTGGAGGATGGTCATCATTTACTCCACAACATTGTGGATGGTGCCACAGCTGTAGCAAATGGCATGTGAAAGATGTCTGCAGTTACCCTGTAGGAGGCTCCACAGTTAAGCCAGTATACCGTGACCAGCACCTCAGTTCCATGTCCTGGAGAGCCTGAAGGCTGGTATCATGTCATCTCCAGAACAGAACTTGGTGAAGATAGGCATATGGTCATTGAACTGTGAATACCTCTATAAGGGACTTTGGTCTTATAGCAAAAAAATATCTCTTTAGAATGTTTATAGCATTCTTTATTAATTGTTGTTATATTATGTATTTATTGCTTATGTATGTTTTTACTATTTTATATGTATTCATCAGTATTATAAATATATTGTCCGATATGAATTGTTGAAGTCTATCAGAATTACATTTCCCTCTAACATCTGACCTGTTTGGTTTTGCTTATGCTTGAGAAGGTTTCTATTTCTTTCATTGCTTGATAGGCAGTATAATTGCACACCTGTCTTCCCAGGTTCTGAGTTTAAACGTTACTGTAGCCTACATGATAACTGTATCATAGACATGAAATGTCCCGTTTGTGTTGAAGTCAGTCCTGGTTAATGATGTACGTGGCGCAGATGACGTACAGGTTCTTCTTGCATTAATGTATAGTGATGTTTGTGCACCTAACCGTACAAAGCCTGTCACACTGAGTATCAACCTCTTGATGTTTGAGTACCAAGAAGACAAACGGCAGGTTTGTATGTGGAATAAGGCTAATCCATTTCAATATTATTAACTGTCAAACCTCCCCTGTACTTGGCAGTTTATTATAAATCTAATGTAGTCTAATACAACAGCCCTGCAATACATGTTACCATTATAACCTTAATGAGGTTAAGTTAATCTGTTTTTGCCAGGAGATTGCCTGTCTCATTTATATGAATGAGGTTGACTAAATATTACAAACAGTCCCAGTATATCCCAGTACAATTCAATAGCACCACAAGCTGACACAGAAACTAAATCAACACCTCTCTAAAACATTACAGATTGTATACAATATTAAACTGCATTAGTGTTTATCTAGGTGTACCAAGTAAACTGTCAAGTCTACATATAAATGCGTAGACAGGTTAAAAAAGCATAATTATTAGACAAACGTATAAAGCTAGAAAGACGTGCTAATGTGGCACATCTCTCCATCCTCCACCGCATCCAGACTCTTCTTTGATGAGTTTGACGGATTCACCTCCTCAGATTGGCTGCCTCCTCTTCAGCTTCTTTAAAAAGCATCCCAACTGCAACATCAATCCAGGTCTGATCCATTTGGAGTCTTATTGTTTTTTACTTGTTTGTTTGTCATTTCTCAGTACATTTCACATCTCGGGATAACCTGTAGTTTAAATTCAAAGGCATTAAAACCTAAGGTTAGTGTTTACTACGAAATTACTTTAGTACCTTAAGACCAAAAAATATATACCTCAAAACCAGCTGTTAAAATGGTCCAATTCTGAGGTATTTTCCCCCGACCCACAAAGAATTAAAGGCAAAGTCTCAGGTATAATTTACTGTACTTTTATATCTCAGGATAAAATAACATATTCCAAAGGCGTCAAATCTTGGGTTATTGTTTTCCAAATATCAGATATAAAATATATTCGTTCATACCTCGTAAACATCTGTTAAAAATGTCCGCGATCTTCGCTCAGTTCCTCGATCTGTTCCCGCCTCTTTCACCTGAGAGCAATCAGTGAGGCATCGCTCAAGATCACTTACTGCGCATGCGCACAGTGTTTAACGTGATTGATGATAACTCAACACAGGTGTTTGGGATATCACATGTTATTTAAAGGGATAGAAGGGTTTGTTTGGGCTTAGTTGATGAGAAAGAGCAGCAGATCTTTGTGAATATGGCACATGTTTGGAGGATTGTAGTGATATTTGTGGTTTTGCACTTTGTAGGTGAGTTGATAACTTGTTTATTTTGGTATCTGATTACGTGTGTGAAGTACTATGTCACGCCCAGCTCTGGTCACTAGGACTATATCAGTTAGTGGAAATTTGAGTTCAAGACCAAGTATTACAATAAAATGGTTAACGCTTCGCTATACTTCATTTGTAATTTGTTGGTGTCCACACGGGTTGTGAGATTTGCTGCCTCTTTATGAATCTAATAACTTGTGCTGTCACATGAAACTTGACATGTGTTTGTCCACCCAGAGTGTCACAAACTTAAAAAGTGTGACAAACCAGATGATTATCCAGAAATGCAGGTGGACGATGGCTATCATTCCAAATCCGTGTTTGATGACGGGCAGGACGTGGAATATAAATGTGCTCCAGGTTACATGCAAACGGGTGGCAGTCGAAAATCTTACTGCAAGGAAGGACACTGGACTCCCTTGAAGATGAAATGCAACAGTAAGACATCTGTCTGTCTATCACCTGTCTATCATAGAAGCTAAAATCAGCACCGCGAATTACAACTAGCGTTCTCAAAAGTGTAGCCTGACATCACACACCGTTTTAGACATTTAATTGTCCATTTTCATGATCTTTTAAACTTCAACATTCATTATGGCAAAACTGATTCAGAAATTTCTTAAAGATTTATTGATGAATTTGGCTTGAGCAATAAATTCACCTTCCCCTCTAAATTTGGTGTTGCTAAGCAGAAAGTTAACATGTATTGCTGTTTACTGGCATTTATTGTATTTGAGTTTTAAAACTGAATATCTAGTGGTGTGGAAACCATACCTTGACTTTAGTTTGAGTCTAGAGTGGAGTTCTTCTAGACCTTGTGAATCAACTTTGCTGTTTGGACTTTAAATGGAGATGTTCAAAAGCTAAATTCCTCCAGTGATTGAGCTGCATTAACACTGCTTTCCACCCACATATACGTCACAACAGCTATTGTGTGATCAATCACTTCACCCAGATTGCCCTTTTGAATGTGTGAAAAGCCACTGTCAAGTTCACATGTAGTGTTCATTCAAGCTTTCGAAGACACGCTCCTGCTTCTCTGAGCTCTTCCTCTTGTTCCTCAGCGGTGAAGTGTCCAGACATTGCCATCACAAATGGTCAGGTATCCTCCCAAGCGGTTGAGTTTAACACTGTTGTTCAGATCACCTGCGCTCCTGGATTTCAGCTGATTGGAGAACTGCAACTCCGCTGTGGCATAGATGGTTCATGGACCCCAAATGTTCCCACCTGTGAGCCAGGTAAATAGTTCAGTTCATAATGACAGTGTTGGAATGATTTAATAGTTGTCAGTGGTTATATAGTGGAGTATAAATGTGTTTCTTGGGCAATGTTATGATAAACATGCATATTCTTATTACTGGCCCAGAGAATGTGTTTTGGGTTTAAAATTAACTTGGTTTTATTTTTTTACTTTTCAGTGCCCCAGAATCCACAGTCTCCCCAGAATCCACAGTCTCCCCAGAATCCACAGTCTCCCCAGAATCCACAGTCTCCCCAGAATCCACAGTCTCCCCAGAATCCACAGTCTCCCCAGAATCCACAGTCTCCCCAGAATCCACAGTCTCCCCAGAATCCACAGTCTCCCCAGAATCCACAGTCTCCCCAGAATCCACAGTCTCCCCAGAATCCACAGTCTCCCCAGAATCCACAGTCTCCCCAGAATCCACAGTCTCCCCAGAATCCACAGTCTCCCCAGAATCCACAGTCTCCCCAGAATCCACAGTCTCCCCAGAATCCACAGTCTCCCCAGAATCCACAGTCTCCCCAGAATCCACAGTCTCCCCAGAATCCACAGTCTCCCCAGAATCCACAGTCTCCCCAGAATCCACAGTCTCCCCAGAATCCACAGTCTCCCCAGAATCCACAGTCTCCCCAGAATCCACAGTCTCCCCAGAATCCACAGTCTCCCAGAATCCACAGTCTCCCCAGAATCCACAGTCTCCCCAGAATCCACAGTCTCCCCAGAATCCACAGTCTCCCCAGAATCCACAGTCTCCCCAGAATCCACAGTCTCCCCAGAATCCACAGTCTCCCCAGAATCCACAGTCTCCCCAGAATCCACAGTCTCCCCAGAATCCACAGTCTCCCCAGAATCCACAGTCTCCCCAGAATCCACAGTCTCCCCAGAATCCACAGTCTCCCCAGAATCCACAGTCTCCCCAGAATCCACAGTCTCCCCAGAATCCACAGTCTCCCAGAATCCACAGTCTCCCCAGAATCCACAGTCTCCCCAGAATCCACAGTCTCCCCAGAATCCACAGTCTCCCCAGAATCCACAGTCTCCCCAGAATCCACAGTCTCCCCAGAATCCACAGTCTCCCAGAATCCACAGTCTCCCCAGAATCCACAGTCTCCCCAGAATCCACAGTCTCCCCAGAATCCACAGTCTCCCCAGAATCCACAGTCTCCCCAGAATCCACAGTCTCCCCAGAATCCACAGTCTCCCCAGAATCCACAGTCTCCCCAGAATCCACAGTCTCCCCAGAATCCACAGTCTCCCCAGAATCCACAGTCTCCCCAGAATCCACAGTCTCCCAGAATCCACAGTCTCCCCAGAATCCACAGTCTCCCAGAATCCACAGTCTCCCCAGAATCCACAGTCTCCCCAGAATCCACAGTCTCCCCAGAATCCACAGTCTCCCCAGAATCCACAGTCTCCCCAGAATCCACAGTCTCCCAGAATCCACAGTCTCCCCAGAATCCACAGTCTCCCCAGAATCCACAGTCTCCCCAGAATCCACAGTCTCCCCAGAATCCACAGTCTCCCCAGAATCCACAGTCTCCCCAGAATCCACAGTCTCCCCAGAATCCACAGTCTCCCCAGAATCCACAGTCTCCCCAGAATCCACAGTCTCCCCAGAATCCACAGTCTCCCCAGAATCCACAGTCTCCCAGAATCCACAGTCTCCCCAGAATCCACAGTCTCCCAGAATCCACAGTCTCCCCAGAATCCACAGTCTCCCCAGAATCCACAGTCTCCCCAGAATCCACAGTCTCCCCAGAATCCACAGTCTCCCAGAATCCACAGTCTCCCCAGAATCCACAGTCTCCCAGAATCCACAGTCTCCCAGAATCCACAGTCTCCCCAGAATCCACAGTCTCCCCAGAATCCACAGTCTCCCCAGAATCCACAGTCTCCCCAGAATCCACAGTCTCCCCAGAATCCACAGTCTCCCCAGAATCCACAGTCTCCCCAGAATCCACAGTCTCCCCAGAATCCACAGTCTCCCCAGAATCCAGCATCAAGGTCCTGTTCAGCACCTGTGGTGGTAAATGGAGGGATCAAAGGTGGAGTGAAGCCATTGTACAAAATCCGTGACACTGTGATCATTGTCTGCAAGGCTGGCTGTTATATGGTTGGTGTATCGGTGGCCAAATGTGGACCAGATGGGCAATGGCTGGGCTTGCCCCGCTGTCTTGTCTCATCAAAATTTACTTAATATGTATGGCTTTATTTGTGCCACCTTTTAGTGTAACAGTTGCAATTTGTATAATTGCTGCTGGAATAATGGGTGTTGTGTGTACTTGGTGCCTAATTATACTATATTAAATGACCAAACTTGACATGGACTCATTTTTGACCTGTGGGAAAACTCTACAGATGGATTTGTTTTGGAAGTCGGACAATCTGACTGTTTTGGTAAAGTGCATTGTTCAAAGAGTTGTGGGTTCTAATAAGCCTACATAACTTGCAATAAACCAGTTGTTACTTACACAGACACTGTCCTCTGAGCGTTTTTGCAAAAGCATGCATGCTAATAGTTGTCAAATCTGCATTCCTGTAAGTGTGAATCCTGCAATAAGCTAAATTCAGTATGTAATTGGTCCCAGCAGTAAAATAAAACCCAAGTGGAACTCATGATTTGATTATTTGAAGTTTAGATTTATATTCTAGTGGACTTTTCACAAGTTTAAGGACTGTATCATTAATTTAATAGGGGTCAATCCCTGAAAGTGAAAACACCCCTATTGTGTTATTCTTCTGCCAGGGAAATACATGGCAGTCCATAGAACTGGAGAGAGAAATTCCAGAGGACAATCTAAACTGATTAAGGCAAATTTGGAGTTTTGCTCAAACCCTGTAGTGCCTTCTGTGATGTATAATGGTTCTTGCATGTAGCTGACACTCCAGTACCTGATCACCTGATGTTTGAGAACAGAAGAGTTGATGTTACCTGACCATGTGTATGTTATTTTGAATTTGGTCACAAAATGCCATGTTTTACGGTCGTATTGGGATATGTTATGTCATTTATCACAGCTGTGTACATCCCACCTCAAACTGGGCCCCTCAAGGACTGAGCAAACGGGAAACCGGGCACCCTGAGGCAGAGTTCATTGTGACCGGGGACTTTAACAAAGCCAACTTCAAATCAATAGCACTGAAATGCTACAAGCATCATTTTCAACACACGAGGGGACTGGGTTTTGGACAATTGCTACACTCCCTTTGGGGAAGGCTACAAATCCCTCCCCCACCCACCATTTGGCAAATTGGACCATTTTGCTTCTGCCTGATTACAGGCAAAAACTGGAAGCAAACGCCCTCAGAATGATCCAGTGCTGGTCTGACCAATCAGATTCTACGTTACAAGACTGTTTTGATCACACTGACTGGGAGATGGTCCAGCTCTGATGACGTCATTGTGGTCTATGCTGATTGCGTAACATGTTTCATCAGGAAGTGCATAAATTACTAGGTGCTGACCTATTGGATTAACTATTTGGATTTACCCTAACCAGATACCATGGGTTAATACAAATGTTTGTGTGGCACTTAATGCACGGACCTCTGCTGTTAATTCCGGGAAAGCATAGGAGCATAAACAAGCCAGTTATGCCCTCCACAAAACTATCAGGGAAGCTAAACACCAGTACAGGGACAAGATTGAAGGACAACCCCACTGACTATAGAAGTATGTGGCAGGGAGTTACTATCATCAGACTTCAAAGGGAATAAAAACTCAGCCGGGAACACCGCTGCCTCTCCCAGATGAGCTACATACGTTTTATGGTCATTTTGAGGGAAATGGTTAGTTGACTCTCTGTAGCGGATGTAACTGATTCTTCCGACGGGTAAATATCCGAAAAGCAGTGGGTCCAAATGGCATTCTGGGCCATGTCATCAGAGCGTGCGTGAACAAACTGGCTGGTGTTTTTATGGACATTTTCAACCTATCCCTCTCCTTGTCTGTAGTCCCCACATACTTTAAAATGTACACCATTGTGCCTGTACCAAAGCAATACAAAATCACTTGCTTAAATGACTGGCATCCTGTTCCTTTAACCCCCATCATCAGCATATGCTTTGAGAGGCTAATCAGAGATCACATCTGCTCTGTGCTGCCCGACTCACTGCAGTTTTCCTACCGCAACAACCGCTCCACTGATGATGCCATTGCATCTACAATACACTGTTCTCTCCCACCTGGAAAAAAGGAACACTGATGTGAGAAAGCGGTTTGTAGACTATAACTCAGCATTTAACACCATAGTGCCCACCAAGCTTGATGAGAGGCTCTGGGCTTAAACATCTCCCTGTGCAGCTGGATCCTGGACTTCCTGTCAGGCAGACGTCAGGTGGTTAGAATGGGCAGCAACATCTCATCACTGACCTTCAACACTGGAGCCCTGCAGGGCTGTGTTCTCAGCCCACTTCTATTTTCCCTGTACACACAACTGTGTGGCAACACATAGCTCCAATGCCATCATTAAGTTTGCTAACGATACAACGGATGAATATATTAGTTTAAATGAATCTACTCCCCCAGGTTATTGTTATAAACATGAGCCTCGTCTGAAGGGTCGAGGAGGAGGTGTTGCTACAATTTACAATGAAGTTTTTGGTGTTACTCAGAGGACAGGATATAAATGTAAGTCTTTTGAACTAATAATGCTTAATGTGACACCATCAAATATAAATAAAACATCTCTGTCTTCTTTTACCCTTGCTACAGTCTATAGATCACCCGGGCCTTATTCTGATTTCCTTAGTGAATTTGCAAATTTTTTATCAGATCTTGTAGTTACTGTAGATAGAGCCTTAATTGTTGGTGACTTCAACATTCACATAGATAATGAAAATGATACATTGGGATTAGCATTTATCCATATTCTCAACTCTCTTGGAGTCAGACAAAATGTAACAGGACCAACTCATCGCCATAATCATACACTAGATTTAATTCTGTCATATGGAGTTGATGTTGATAATATAGATATTCTGCAGCAGAGCGATGACATTTCAGATCATTACCTCGTCTCTTGTATGATGCGATCAGCTAATGTTACTCAATTTACACCACGCTATCGTTCAGGTAGAACTATTCTTTCCACCACTAAAGATAGCTTCACTAATACTCTTCCAGATATATCTCATATACTCAATAAACCCCAAAGCCCAGAAGAACTTGATGAAATAACAAAAAATTTAAATGCAGTCTTCTCTAGCACCCTTGATATTGTCGCCCCACTTCGATTAAAGAAAATTAAAGAAATAAGCCCTGCACCATGTTACAATGATCACACTCATGCTCTCAAGAGAGCAGCTCGGAAAATGGAGCTCATGTGGAAAAATACAAAATTAGAAGTATTTCGTGGTGCATGGAAGGATAGTGTCTGTAGCTACAAACACTCACTCAAAGCTGCCAGGTCAGCATATTTTAGTAAACTCATAGAAAATAACCACAACAATCCTAGATGTTTATTCAGTACTGTGGCTAAATTGGTTAGGAATAAAGCCTCAACAGAACCAGACATTACGTCACAGCTCAAGAGTAATGACTTCATGAAATTCTTTACAGATAAAATTGAAATAATCAGACATAAAATTGGAATTAGGCAATCATCTGTCATAGCACCTCAGAAAACAGTGTCTAATAATTTTCCTCATGAGTAACTTCAATCCTTCGCTATCATAGGTCATGAAGAACAAAACTTATCAAAACATCAAAAGCCACAACTTGTTTGTTAGATCCTATACCAACTAAGTTCTTAAAAGAGGTATCTCCTGTAATCTCAGAACCTCTTCTTAATATCATTAACTCCTCGCTATGCTTAGGACATGTCCCAAGAAACTTTAAAATGGCAATTATCAAACCGCTAATTAAGAAGCCACAACGTGATCCTGGAGAACTTGCTAATTATAGACGATTTCAAATCTCCCGTTTATGTCAAAAATACTAGAAAAGGTAGTGTCCTCCAAAATATGGTAATTTCTACAGAGAAATAGTATATATGAAGAATTTCAGTCAGGATTTAGGCCTCATCACAGTACAGAGACTGCACTTATCAGAGTTACAAATGACTCTTATCATCTGATCGCGGCTGCATTTCTCTTCTAGTGCTTTTAGATCTTAGTGCTGCATTCGACACGATAGATCACGACATTCTCTTGAATAAGCTGGAGAATTATATTGCCATTAGTGGAGTTGCATTAGCATGGTTTAGGTCATATTTAGCAGACCGCTACCACTTTATCTATGTAAATGAGGAATTGTCAAACCAAACAAAAGTAAAGTATGGAGTGCTGCAGGGATCAGTTTTAGGGCCTCTGCTTTTCTCCATGTATATGCTTCCCCTGGAAGATATTATCAGGAATCGTGGAATAAGTTTCCACTGCTATGCCGACGATACACAACTTCATATTTCTTCAAAACCTGATGAGATTTCACAATTCTCCAAATTAACAGAGTGTATCAATGAAATAAAAGATTGGATGGCCAGAAATTTCCTTCTACTCAATTCTGACAAAACAGAGGTTCTAATTATTGGACCAAAAAACTCTAAAAATAAGCCGCTAAAATATAATTTGACTCTAGACGGATGTACTGTTACATCATCTTCAACAGCGAAGAACTTAGGTCTTATATTTGATACCAATCTGTCCTTTGAAAATCAAATTACAAATGTTTGTAGAACAGCATTCTTCCACCTCAGAAATATTGCTAAATTATGGCACATGCTCTCTGTTGCTGATGCCGAAAAACTAATTTATGCGTTCATGACCTCAAGACTAGATTATTGTAATGCATTACTGGGAGGATGTCCAGCAAGATCAATAAATAAACTTCAATTGGTTCAAAATGCAGCAGCCAGAGTGCTGACGAGAACCAAGAAATATGATCATATTAGCCCCATTTTATCATCGTTACATTGTTACCTGTTAAATTCCATATTAATTTTAAAATTCTGTTAACTACATACAAAGCTTTGAATGTCTCTGCAGTACTTAAGTGATCTTCTACCACGCTATATTCCATCGTGTTCATTAAGATCGCAAAATTCTGGCCTGTTAATAGTTCCTAGAATATCAAAATCCACAAAAGGAGGTAGATCCATTTCATATTTGGCTCCTAAACTATGGAATAGTCTCCCAAACACTGTTCGAGATGCAGACACACTCCCTCAGTTTAAGACTAGACTAAAGACTCCTCTATTTAGCCAGGCATACACCTCATTTATCCTCCAACCCACAATTAGGCTGCTTTAGTTGGGTCTGCCGGAACCAGAATCCGTGATCATGATCTCTAACTCTGCAATAAATTTAATGGCATCTATGCTTACATCTTTTTATTTGTTTCCCTGTCTCAACCTCGGGACTCCTATCCTGAGGTCACCAGAACCGGCTGGATCCAGCTCCATTCCTGCTTCATGTTGGACTCCAATGCTACATGTCGCTGAATGATGATGACTAAATGCAGCTGATGCCAGCCAAACATCACTTCAGTCTATAATGATGGACTTCAGAGGATGAACTGATGCCAACTCCAACCTGCATCACCTCGGTCTATTGATGGACTACGATCTTGAAATGGAATATATAGACTAACAATTGCCAACAAAAGCCTTCATCAGCCAATTAACAAGGACAATTGCACCTATGTGAACTTCTGCAATTAATCAAGATGAACTTCAAAGACATTAATCATTAATCTTACAGTTCAAACACAATCGATGTTTAAACACTGACCCTTAACACTTACTTAGTTTAATAATTTTAAACCATGATTTTAACTGTACATAAGTAACATTTACATTATATTCATGATGTTAGTCAGAGGGGAACTGGCCCCCACAGTGAGTCTGGTTTAGGGTTAGGGTGGGGTTAGTCAGAGGGGAACTGGCCCCACACAGTCGCCTTCAGCTTGCTCACTGGGGTTATTAATACAATTATTATTTAATTATTTTTAAACATGATTAAGAATCGTATTTTATCTAAATTGCACAATGATGATTCATCGACATTATAGACATTACAGTTTTATCGACTGTTAATGCTGATCTTCTGTAAAGCTGCTTTAAAACGATGTGTGTTGTGAAAGGCCCTATACAAATAAAATTGACTTGACTTGATTTGACGTGCCTGAGAAGTTCGGATCTGGTGGCACCAATGGTGGAAAAATGTATTTATATAATTTGTGAGCTTACCACTTTCTCATTTAATGTGAGAAAGAAACTAGTGTCTGCTACCTTTTTACCAGTTCTTGATTATGGGGATGTAGTATATCAGCACGCCCCCTCTTACCTTCTTGTTTCTCTGGATGCTCTGTACCATGGTGCTTTGAGATTTATAACTGACTGCAGATTTTCGACACACCATTGTGACCTATATAAAATGGTTGGCTGGTCGTCGCTGAGTATTAGAAGGAAAAAGCACTGGTACCAATTGATTTACAAAGCTATATTGGGTTATTTACCCTCTTATCTTTGTTGTCTTATTAAACAGAAGTCACCTGGTAATTACTCATTACGTTCTAAATCGACCTACAATTTGTGTGTGCCTTTTGCCAGAACTAAGATGGGTAAAACCTCTTTTAAATATGCCGCAGCATCGGATTGGAATCTTCTCCAGACTGAGATGAAGTTAAAAGATGTAGTATCTTGTAGTCAATTTAAATATTTATTAGATAATCATCTGAGTAAATTAAGTGTGTGTAAATGTTTTTAACCAGATGCATTTTTTTTTTTTTTTTTTTTTTTATTTACGTAATGAGATCTGATTATGTTTGTGTGTTGTAACTTTGATGTAAAATGTCTGTGTAAACTAAGCTGCTTATCTTGGCCAGGACACTCCCGAAAAAGAGATTATAATCTCAGTGAGTTTTCTTTCCTGGTAAAATAAAGGTTATAACCACTTTTGATGGCTTTGGCCTATTTTGACGAGACTGGTCTCGCTATGTTCCTGAGGACCACAGTTGCAATGGTTTGCCTTGTAGTCTGTTGCCACTTTGAAAAAAGTTCAAAAAATACTTTTGTGAATTGCTTCTGGGACATTCGTCCGAAACCACGAAACCACCGATAGAAGAAGCACGGTAAGCAAGTTCTTTAAGATTAGAAGGAACATGGCAAAATTTCAATTGTAAGTGCCAAAGCCAGGCCGACGATTTTAAAAGTTGTCTCCGCCTTTAAATAAATAGAATTAACTCTTAAACGGAATGAGATATTTTCACCAAACTTGACATTTATATCAAGTATTAATCTGAGAACACAGGGCTTGGCCATAACTGTAACTGGAAACAATGTGAAAGTGACTCTAACTACCGAACCATTGGTCTGATTTACTTCAAAATGTGCATGCCGTGTCTTTGTTGGATCATTGTCCATAAGTACAGTTGCATATCTTGAGGAACATGGCCATCATTTGCCAATCAATCGAATTTCATTGTGAGTGCACCGAACAGGTCTCAAGGTACTACGAGTAGTATGCAATTCCAAACTCAGCCTCTAAATCTGGACAGCAGTTTTCTTAATTATCATGATTTCAAGCTCTATTACACTTGCTATAGCGCCATCTAGTGTTCTGTGCATGTGTCAAGGTCTAGGAAGTATAATCAAGCTTCCTTAAACTATTTATCCAGAACAAGAAAAAGAACATGGCACACATCTACACACATCTATAATCTATCTATCTATATACAGTATATCATCTAATCTATGTTTTTAATATTGTTAAACTTGTAGTGAACATGACTACATCTGGAGAGGTTTACTGTCTGTAGTGCTGTTCACCCAGACATGCAGGCAGTTCTTCAGGAGAAGAAAGCTGGGCAGCAAGTCGTCCTCGAACACCATTCCCCGACAGGTCCCTCTCATCCACTTCTGCGTTGCCGGTGTCATCCTTGCTGTCACCGGAGACCAGGCCTTCCTCCTCCTCCAGAATATCACCTGCTGCCACACAAATGTTGCGGTGGATGCAAAAGGCACCGATAACCTTCGGGGTGAACAGAGGCCTGATCTCCAGGGACCTCAAGAAGATGGATTGCCAGCTCCAAGTTTTCAACATCCCAAAGGTGCACTCAATAATGTTCCTTGCACTTGCATGGTGCATGATGTACCGGGCTTCAACTTGGCCTGTTAATGAAAATTCATGTAGAAAATGTATATTGTATTTCACATTCACCAAAGTAACAATTAGTAAACAATCTCTAGTGTGAGTTTAAGGAGACAGTGTCCTTACTTGCTGCAGGCTGGTGGTATGGTGTCATAATCACAACAGGATGCTGCAGGCACGGGTATCTCCTAATAGAAAGTAACCAGCTGGTGAATACAGGGCCTGTTGGAATATGGACAAGCACATCATGTACAGATCCTGGATTGCCAATGCAAACATCTGTAAATGTGCCCTTGGCATCACAGATGCCCTACAGTATAACTGATGTAAAGTTTTCTTTTTACGTAAAAAGAAAGCGTGGCTCTGCAGGAGGATGACTCCTGATGTGGTGCCCGTGGATGGCACCAGCAGCACAGCGGAATGTCTCATGACCAGCAAGGCTGCTCGCCATGCCTCCTCCATCTCCTCTGATTTGGGGAAATTAACTGCTCTGTGGAGGATGGTCATCATTTACTCCACAACATTGTGGATGGTGCCACAGCTGTAGCAAATGGCATGTGAAAGATGTCTGCAGTTACCCTGTAGGAGGCTCCACAGTTAAGCCAGTATACCGTGACCAGCATATAAAGCTAGAAAGACATGCTAATGTGGCACATCTCTCCATCCTCCACCGCATCCAGACTCTTCTTTGATGAGTTTGACGGATTCACCTCCTCAGATTGGCTGCCTCCTCTTCAGCTTCTTTAAAAAGCATCCCAACTGCAACATCAATCCAGGTCTGATCCATTTGGATTCTTATTGTTTTTTACTTGTTTGTTTGTCATTTCTCAGTACATTTCACATCTCGGGATAACCTGTAGTTTAAATTCAAAGGCATTAAAACCTAAGGTTAGTGTTTACTACGAAATTACTTTAGTACCTTAAGACCAAAAAATATATACCTCAAAACCAGCTGTTAAAATGGTCCAATTCTGAGGTATTTTCCCCGACCCACAAAGAATTAAAGGCAAAGTCTCAGGTATAATTTACTGTACTTTTATATCTCAGGATAAAATAACATATTCCAAAGGCGTCAAATCTTGGGTTATTGTTTTCCAAATATCAGATATAAAATATATTCGTTCATACCTCGTAAACATCTGTTAAAAATGTCCGCGATCTTCGCTCAGTTCCTCGATCTGTTCCCGCCTCTTTCACCTGAGAGCAATCAGTGAGGCATCGCTCAAGATCACTTACTGCGCATGCGCACAGTGTTTAACGTGATTGATGATAACTCAACACAGGTGTTTGGGATATCACATGTTATTTAAAGGGATAGAAGGGTTTGTTTGGGCTTAGTTGATGAGAAAGAGCAGCAGATCTTTGTGAATATGGCACATGTTTGGAGGATTGTAGTGATATTTGTGGTTTTGCACTTTGTAGGTGAGTTGATAACTTGTTTATTTTGGTATCTGATTACGTGTGTGAAGTACTATGTCATGCCCAGCTCTGGTCACTAGGACTATATCAGTTAGTGGAAATTTGAGTTCAAGACCAAGTATTACAATAAAATGGTTAACGCTTCGCTATACTTCATTTGTAATTTGTTGGTGTCCACACGGGTTGTGAGATTTGCTGCCTCTTTATGAATCTAATAACTTGTGCTGTCACATGAAACTTGACATGTGTTTGTCCACCCAGAGTGTCACAAACTTAAAAAGTGTGACAAACCAGATGATTATCCAGAAATGCAGGTGGACGATGGCTATCATTCCAAATCCGTGTTTGATGACGGGCAGGACGTGGAATATAAATGTGCTCCAGGTTACATGCAAACGGGTGGCAGTCGAAAATCTTACTGCAAGGAAGGACACTGGACTCCCTTGAAGATGAAATGCAACAGTAAGACATCTGTCTGTCTATCACCTGTCTATCATAGAAGCTAAAATCAGCACCGCGAATTACAACTAAGCGTTCTCAAAAGTGTAGCCTGACATCACACACCGTTTTAGACATTTAATTGTCCATTTTCATGATCTTTTAAACTTCAACATTCATTATGGCAAAACTGATTCAGAAATTTCTTAAAGATTTATTGATGAATTTGGCTTGAGCAATAAATTCACCTTCCCTCTAAATTTGGTGTTGCTAAGCAGAAAGTTAACATGTATTGCTGTTTACTGGCATTTATTGTATTTGAGTTTTAAAACTGAATATCTAGTGGTGTGGAAACCATACCTTGACTTTAGTTTGAGTCTAGAGTGGAGTTCTTCTAGACCTTGTGAATCAACTTTGCTGTTTGGACTTTAAATGGAGATGTTCAAAAGCTAAATTCCTCCAGTGATTGAGCTGCATTAACACTGCTTTCCACCCACATATACGTCACAACAGCTATTGTGTGATCAATCACTTCACCCAGATTGCCCTTTTGAATGTGTGAAAAGCCACTGTCAAGTTCACATGTAGTGTTCATTCAAGCTTTCGAAGACACGCTCCTGCTTCTCTGAGCTCTTCCTCTTGTTCCTCAGCGGTGAAGTGTCCAGACATTGCCATCACAAATGGTCAGGTATCCTCCCAAGCGGTTGAGTTTAACACTGTTGTTCAGATCACCTGCGCTCCTGGATTTCAGCTGATTGGAGAACTGCAACTCCGCTGTGGCATAGATGGTTCATGGACCCCAAATGTTCCCACCTGTGAGCCAGGTAAATAGTTCAGTTCATAATGACAGTGTTGGAATGATTTAATAGTTGTCAGTGGTTATATAGTGGAGTATAAATGTGTTTCTTGGGCAATGTTATGATAAACATGCATATTCTTATTACTGGCCCAGAGAATGTGTTTTGGGTTTAAAATTAACTTGGTTTTATTTTTTTACTTTTCAGTGCCCCAGAATCCACAGTCTCCCCAGAATCCACAGTCTCCCCAGAATCCACAGTCTCCCCAGAATCCACAGTCTCCCCAGAATCCACAGTCTCCCCAGAATCCACAGTCTCCCCAGAATCCACAGTCTCCCCAGAATCCACAGTCTCCCCAGAATCCACAGTCTCCCCAGAATCCACAGTCTCCCCAGAATCCACAGTCTCCCCAGAATCCACAGTCTCCCCCAGAATCCACAGTCTCCCCAGAATCCACAGTCTCCCCAGAATCCACAGTCTCCCCAGAATCCACAGTCTCCCCAGAATCCACAGTCTCCCCAGAATCCACAGTCTCCCCAGAATCCACAGTCTCCCCAGCCCAGAATCCACAGTCTCCCCAGAATCCACAGTCTCCCCAGAATCCAGCATCAAGGTCCTGTTCTGCACCTGTGGTGGTAAATGGAGGGATCAAAGGTGGAGTGAAGCCATTGTACAAAATCCGTGACACTGTGATCATTGTCTGCAAGGCTGGCTGTTATATGGTTGGTGTATCGGTGGCCAAATGTGGACCAGATGGGCAATGGCTGGGCTTGCCCCGCTGTCTTGTCTCATCAAAATTTACTTAATATGTATGGCTTTATTTGTGCCACCTTTTAGTGTAACAGTTGCAATTTGTATAATTGCTGCTGGAATAATGGGTGTTGTGTGTACTTGGTGCCTAATTATACTATATTAAATGACCAAACTTGACATGGACTCATTTTTGACCTGTGGGAAAACTTTTCAGATGGATTTGTTTTGGAAGTCGGACAATCTGACTGTTTTTGTAAAGTGTATTGTTCAGAGTTGTGGGTTCTAATAAGCCTACATAACTTGCAATAAACCAGTTGTTACTTACACAGACACTGTCCTCTGAGCGTTTTTGCAAGAGCATGCATGCTAATAGTTGTCAAATCTGCATTCCTGTAAGTGTGAATCCTGCAATAAGCTAAATTCAGTATGTAATTGGTCCCAGCAGTAAAATGAAACTCAAATGGAACTGTCATGATGTGATTGTTTGAAGTTTAGATTTATTTTTCTAGTGGACTTTTCACAAGTTTAAGGACCGTATCATTAATTTAATAGGGGTCAATCCCTGAAAGTGAAACACCCCTATTGTGTTATTCTTCTGCCAGGGAAATACATGGCAGCCCATAGAACTGGAGAGAGAAATTCCAGAGGACAATCTAAACTGATTAAGGCAAATTTGGAGTTTAGCTCAAACCCTGTAGCGCCTTCTGTGATGTATAATGGTTCTTGCATGTAGCTGACACTCCAGTACCTGATCACCTGATGTTTGAGAACAGAAGAGTTGATGTTACCTGACCATGTGTATGTTATTTTGAATTTGGTCACAAAATGCCATGTCTTACAGTCATATTGGGATATGTTATGTCATTATCACAGCTGTGTACATCCCACCTCAAGCCGGGCCCTCAAGGACTGTGCAAGCAGGAAACCAGGCACCTTGAGGCAGAGTTCATTGTGACCGGGGACTTTAACAAAGCCAACTTCAAATCAATAGCACTGAAATACTACAAACATAATTTTCAATGCACAAGGCGACCGGGTTTTGGACAGTTGCTACACTCCCTTCTGGTAAGGCTACAAATCCCTCCCCCACCATTTGGCAAATTGGACCATTCTGTTCCTTTGACCCCATCATCAGCAAATGCTTAGAGCAGATGTGATCTCTGATTAACCTCTCTGTGCTGCCCGCCTTACTGGACTCACTGCAGTTTGCCTACCGCAACAACCGCTCCTCTGATGATGCCATTGCATCTACAATACACTGTTCTCTCCCACCTGGAAAAAAGGAACACAGATGCGAGAAAGCTGTTTGTAGACTATAGCTCAGCATTCAACACTATAGTGCCCTCCAGGCTTGATGAGAGGCTCTGGGCTTAAACGGCTCGCTGTGCAGCTGGATCCTGGACTCGTTGTCAGGCAGACGTCAGGTGGTTAGAATGGGCATTAACATCTCATCACTGACCCTCAACACTGGAGCCCCGCAGGGCTGTGTTCTCAGCCCACTCCTGTATTCACTATACACACATGACTGTGTGGCAACACATAGCTCCAGTGCCATCATTAAGTTTGCTGACGTTACGACGGTGGTAGGTCTGATCACTGACAATGATGAAACAACCTACAGAGAGGAGGTGCACACTCTGACACGCTAGTGTCAGGAGCACAACCTCTCCCTAAATATCAGTAAGTCCAAGGAGCTTGTAGTGGAAAAAAGACAGAGAACACAGCCCCATCACCATTAATGGAGCACTGGTAGAGAGAGTCAGCTGCTTCAAGTTCCTTGGTGTCCACATCACTGAGGAACTCACATGGTCCGTCCACACTGAGACCGTTGTGAAGAAGGCGCACCAGTGCCTCTTCTTCCTGGGACGGCTTAGGAATATTGGGATGAATCTCCACATCCTAACACAGTTCTACATCAGCACTGTAGAGAGCATCATGACTGGCTGCATCACCGCCTGGTATGGCAACAGCACCGGCTTCAACCGCAAAGCCCTGCAAAGGGTGGTGCGAACTGCCAAACACATCATCGGAGGTGAGCCAGATGGTGTGTGAATAAAGCTCGGGGGATCATCAGAGACTCCAGCCACCCGAGCCATGTGCTGCTCTCACTGCTACGATCAGGCAGGCGGTATTCAATTCAATTCAATTTTATTTGTATAGCGCCTTTCACAACACACATCGCTTCAAAGCAGCTTCACAGAACATCAGCACCAACAGACGACAAAAACTGCAACGTCCACAAAGTCGATTAATCATCATTGTGTAATTTAGACAAAATTTGATTTTAATGGTTTAAAAATAATTAAATGATAATTATATTAACTCTTTCCCTTCCAAACACGGAATTTTCCGGTTTTATGAAAAAGCTTCCGCCAAACACGGAATTTTCCTGGTATCCGTGTTTTAGGTGGAATACTGGTAAGAAAGACCCATACGCATGTTTTGAAAGAGTACGCAACTCTTTGATCAAAGAAACAGACTGCGATCGTCTTAAACGTAAGTGGAGTTTTGAGAATGTAGCTCAAAATGTAGATAGAAATGCCTTTTTCTCAGCTTTTTGTCCGAAATGTTGTTTTTGACAAAGCCTACCTTTTAATGCCTTAATGGCATTAAAAATAACAAATGAAGATAAAATAAAATCGTTTTTTATTTGCCTAAAAGCAGAGGCTCAGATCTTTATTTTGATATATAGCATCTTCATATATTCATGGAATTAAATATTCTGCGGGCCATTAAAGTTTTGCGAAAATCATCAAAAACCCTGGCGGTGGCTGGCAACTTTTTTTTTTTTTTAAAACGCTGGCGGGGAAAGAGTTAATAACCCCATCTCAGTATCTGGACCCGCACCAGCCAACTTCATGTCAGCTTCTTCCCCCAAGCAATCAGACTTTAAACTCTTGATCAATCATGATCCTCGTATTATTTTCTTATCACGATTTAACTGCGTGCATACTCCACCTGCTTCCGCGTTCAATTTTTATCACGATTAAACAGGTGCCGTTTTTTCTCCTCTGCGGTACACAGATTATTGCATCGATCTCAAAGCATCGCTTATCAAGAACAATCAACAACAACCAACAATTACGTGAGGGATTCGCATCAATCTCGAACCCTCACCGCTCAGGAACAACAAACAATTTGCGGTAATTCATGGCATCCGCTCATGTTATTTCTTCCTGCATTGCATGTCACATATTTACAATAGCCTCTATGGTATAAACCTTGAAAAACAGGTGTGTTTCTTCAAAAACAAAATATGTATTTCTTCAAAAACAAAATGTGTTTCTGTTAATCAATAGTATTCTGATGTGAGTCCTTGGTGTGTTTCCTTTGTGCTGGCACGTATGAATGGTGTCTTGTTCTAATAAGCTGAATGTATGATATCTTTGCAGCTGGTGTTTTCTTTCAAATAATAATGTGTATGAGCAAACAAGGCTGCCTCATTGTGGGAATGCGCTGAAAATGTAGGACAAAGATAAACAGTATTTGATGGGGACATGGCTGTTTACGCAGATGTTTCTAGGAGTTGATGTACTCTGTCCATGAACTGTAACATGAGGTCAAGATATGAGAGGCTACCAAAGATATATATTTCTTTTCAATAGAGAGGCGAGGATATATGTTTCTTTTTAATAGATGGGCGAGGGAAAGAAACAAGGCAGTGACCTCGTTAGTCAGAGATAGTGGGTAACAAGATAATAAAAAGGTATATAACTGAGAACTTAGGATAATGAGTCAGAACGGACAGCTGACCAGTCTCATGTTTGTTGGTGTTCAATAAACTACAACTTTGGCATCTGGAACTCAAGACTCCGAGAGTTTTATTACAACTTAGAGAGATTCATCTGGATTTTCCACGACACCTCTTCCATCAGCAGTGAGGGATTCACTTGTAATAAATGTAAGGAATTTGTCAGGCTGACGGAGAAGGTTAATGAGTTAGAGACTCGCATCTGAACGCTAGTGGAGGTCAGTGAGAAAGAGAAGCCGGTAGATACTGTTTCGGATGCTGTCAGTACAGAGAGCAACATACACATTTTGGTTCCGGCTGTAGAGCCCCTGCAGCAGGGCATTTGGGTGACGTCTCTGTGGCATACTCGCTCAGCAAAGAGACACCACTCTCCCATTCCTGTTAGGGTTTCCAATCAATTCTCCCCACTCAGTGATACACCCACTGAGAATCATGTTGAAAGAGCCCTTGTTATTGGCGATTCTATTGTAAGGAATGTGGAAATAGAGACTCCAGCTACTATTGTTACTTGCATTTCGGGGGCCAGAGCATCTGACATCAAATCAAATTTACAAGTGCTGGCTAATGCTAAACGTAGATTTTCTAAAATTGTTATCCATGTCGGCACTAACGATGTCCGGCTTCACCAGTCGGAGATCAATAAAGATAATGTTAAAGGTGTGCAAAAATGATGTCAGACACTGTAATATGCTCTGGTCACCTCCCTGCTCGTCGTGGTGACGAGGTTTATAGTAGATTAGTGTCACTGAATGGCTGGATGTCTGAGTGGTGTCTGAATAAAATAGGATTTATAGACAATTGGAAGAGTTTTTGGGGTGGACCTGACCTGCTAAAGAGAGACGGGCTCCATCCCTCCAGGGAAGGTGCTGCTCTCCTCGAGTAATTTGGCTCATAGTCTTAATAATGATGGTATTTGACTAACTGGGGCCCAGGTCAGGAAGCAGACAAACTGGTTAATCCGAACGTCTGCTAGCTGTCTTGAGACGTCACACAGGTCACATAAACTACAACACATAGAGACTGTATCACCTAGATATCTCATAGAGACTGTGTCTGTTCCCCAAACTACCAAACACAATACCCTCACTAAATCATTTAAAATTTACAGTGAAGTTTTTGGTGTTACTCAGAGGACAGGATACAAGTCTTTTGAACTAATAATGCTTAATGTGACACCATCAGATATAAATAAAAAATCTCTGTCGTCCTTTACCCTTGCTACAGTATATAGATCACCCGGGCCTTATTCTGATATTCTTGGTGAATTTGCTAATTTTATATCAGATCTTGTAGTTACTGTAGATAGAGCCTTAATTGTTGGTGACTTCAACATTCACATAGATGATGAAAACGATACATTGGGATTAGCATTTATTGATCTTCTCAACTCTCTTGGAGTCAGACAAAATGTAACAGGAACAACTCATCGCCATAATCATACACTAGATTTAATTCTGTCATATGGAGTTGATGTTGCTAATATAGAAATTCTGCAGCAGAGCGATGACATTTCAGATCATTACCTCGTCTCTTGTATGCTGCAATTAGCTAATGTTACTCAATCTACATCATGCTATCGTTCAGGTAGAACTATTCTTTCGACCACTAAAGATAGCTTCACTAATACTCTTCCAGATCTATCTCATACACTCAATAAACCCCAAAGCCCAGAAGAACTTGATGAAATAACAAAAAATATAAATGCTGTCTTCTCTAGCACTCTTGATATTGTCGCCCCACTTCGATTAAAGAAATAAGCCCTGCACCATGGTACAATGATCACACTCATGCTCTCAAGAGAGCAGCTCGGAAAATGGAGCGCATGTGGAAAAATACAAAATTAGAAGTATTTCACTGTGCATGGAAGGATAGTGTCTGTAGCTACAGACAGGCACTCAAAGCTGCCAGGTCAGCATATTTTAGTAAACTCATAGAAAATAACCACAACAATCCTAGATGTTTATTCAGTACTGTGGATAAATTGGTTAGGAATAAAGCCTCAACCGAACCAGATATTACGTCACAGCTCAAGAGTAATGACTTCATGAATTTCTTTACAGATAAAATTGAAATAATCAGAAATAAAATTGTAATTATGCAATCATCTGTCATAGCACCTCAGAAAACAGTGTCTAATAATTTTCCTCACGTGCAACTTCAATCCTTCGCTATCATAGGTCATGAAGAACAAAACTTATCGAAACATCAAAAGCCACAACATGTTTGTTAGATCCTATACCAACTAAGCTCTTAAAAGAGGTATCTCCTGTAATCTCAGAACCTCTTCTTAATATCATTAACTCCTCGCTATGCTTAGGACATGTCCCAAGAAACTTTAAAATGGCAATTATCAAACCGCTCATTAAGAAGCCACAACTTGATCCTGGAGAACTGGCTAATTATAGACCGATTTCAAATCTCCCGTTTATGTCAAAAATACTAGAAAAGGTAGCATCCTCCCAAATATGTTCATTTCTACAGAGAAATAGTATATATGAAGAATTTCAATCAGGATTTAGGCCTCATCACAGTACAGAGACTGCACTTATCAGAGTTACACATGACTCTTATCATCTGATCGCGGCTGCATTTCTCTTCTAGTGCTTTTAGATCTTAGTGCTGCATTCGACACGATAGATCACGACATTCTCTTGAATAGGCTGGAGAATTATGTTGGAATTTGTGGAGTTGCATTAGCATGGTTTAGGTCATATTTAGCAGACCGCTACCACTTTGTTTATGTAAATGAGGAATTGTCAAACCAAACAAAAGTAAAATATGGAGTGCCACAGGGATCAGTTTTAGGGCCTCTGCTTTTCTCCATATATATGCTTCCCCTGGGAGATATTATCAGGAATCGTGGAATAAGTTTCCACTGCTATGCCGACGATACACAACTTTATATTTCCTCAAAACCTGATGAGATAATATAAATAGACTTAAACTGTGTATTGCACTTAATTATTGCTCAATGGGGCAATTTAATTGTTCATGTGGTGGATGGCCTGAGGGAAAAACTGTTCCTGTGTCTGACGGTTCTGGTGTTCAGAGCTCTGAAGTGTCGGCCAGAAGGCAACGCTTCAGGAAGGTAGTGGGCAGGGTGAGTGGGGTCCAGAGTGATTTTACCAGACCTTTTTCCTCACTCTGGAAGTGTATAGTTCTTGAAGGGGGGGCAGGGGGCAACCAATAATCCTCTCAGCAGACCGAACTGTCCTTTGTAGTCTTCTGATGTCTGATTTTGTAGCTGCACCAAACCAGACAGTTATTGAAGTGCAGAGGACAGACTCAATGACTGCTGAGTAGAACTGTTTCAGCAGCACTGGTGGCAGGTTGAACTTCCTCAGCTGGCGAAGGAAGTACAACCTCTGCTGGGCCTTTTTCACAATGGAGTCGATGTGGGTCTCCCACTTCATTGATACACAAACACACAAATGATGACCCAAATCTTCAAAAGATCTCAACACTTCACTCTCATACAGGTCACCGAGTGTAGTGACCCCCTCACAATCCACTCTGACCAGCAGAAAAGGGAATTATTCATACATCATTTAGGGTTCATATGCTCGAGGCAACATTTAAATAAATGTCCCAATTAAACACTCTGGACACTTTTGTCCATATCGAGTGTAAATGTGAGATAACGGGGTGTAATGTAACTTGGGTAGGTCTAGCCCACCTTTGTCAATCGGTCTATGTAACATACTGAAGTGTAATATGGGACACTTACATTCCAAATGAAGGACTTCGCTATGCTATCAAATTTCTATAAAATAAATCTACAGGGAGTGACTGTAGCAGGTAGTTGAATTTTGGAATACAGTTCATTTTCATAACATTGACCTTCCCAATCATAGATAAATGTAATGAAGCCCATCTGCCCACATCGCTCAATAACCTTTTTATTAAAGGGTCAAAATTAACTTACTATATCACACAAATTTGCTGGGAATTATATACCCAAATATTTAATGCCCTGTTTGGGCCACTGGAAGGCACTTGGCTGGAAGGCCGTTAATGGACAGTACACTGTCAGAGAAAAAGCTTCAGATTTAGACCAATTAACTCTGTATCCCGAGAATTTAGAGAAGGGATTAAAAATCCTATGGAGGAAAGGCAAAGATCTAGTGGGGTCAGAGATGAATAATAAATATCATGTGCTTAAAGCAGAAGCTTATGAGGTACACCAACCGCTAAAAACTCCTGGAAAAACATCCTCCTTTCTTATTGCAGCTGCTAATGGTGCCAGGGCAAGACCGAACAATAATGGGGGAAGAGGGTAACCCTGCCGGTGCCCCTATCCATAGTAAAATAATCTGAAATTAATCCATTTGTTTGTACCGCCTCTAACAGGTGTGTATAAAGTAATTTAATTCAAACAATAAAAGTTCCTGAACCCATATATTTCCAAAATCTTAAAAAGATAATCCCGTTCTACCATATCAAATGCTGTTCGGCATCAAGTGAGATGCAGCGACCGGAGTCTGATCATTCACCACTGATATTGATGAAACACCTGATGTTATCAGAAGAGCCCCGAATAAACCCCACCTGATCTGTATGTATAAGAGATGTCATAACTTTACTCAATCGGTTAGAATGATTGACAACATTTAATATAAAGTATGACTGTCTCTGCCTCGGCACTTTTAATATTCCCTTCCACGAGTTCCTCGTGCTTTGGGTTTTTTGGTGAATGAGGGATACGGTATGATCCGTCCCCTAAGAACCGCCTTAAGTTCCTTCCAAGCCACGCCCACAGAGGATACTGAGGACCAGGGGTGTATTCCAGAAAGCAGGTTATGTGACATACCCGGGTATGTTTAAGAGTAAGTTATATAACTTTCAATTTCAGGGTTCCCAAATGTGATTGGGTGCATTGATGGAACCCACATTCCCATTAAAGCTCCTTCAGTCAATGAAGGAGACTATGTTAATAGGAAGTCAATCCATAGCATCAATGTGCAGGTGACAATAGATTTTTTTGGGTGCTAAATGTTTGGGTGTTTAAACCATTAAATCACCCTCATTACTGGTCCCCACTAACTAGGTAATATGTGATGCAACCCACCTCATCACTAATGTTGAAGCCAAATGGCCAGGGTCTGTACATGATGCCAGAATGTTTAGGGAGTCATCATTGTGCCACAAATTTCAACAGGGTATGTTTTGCCTTACACAATGTTTTTTTTTTTTTAATGCTTTTTTTATGCAATTATACACTTTAACTACCTTTATAGGACACTTCAATGGTTACTTGCTGGGGGACAGAGGGTACCGTTGTCTGCCCTATATGATGACACCCTACCCTGAACCTGAGCCTGGACCACAGGCACAATTCAACCTGGCCCACAGCAGAACACGGGTCAAGGTGGAAATGACCATAGGCATCCTGAAGGCAAGGTTTCAGTGCCTGCGTGGGCTCAGGGTCAGCCCAGAAAGGTCATGTGACATCATAGCTGCTTGTGTTGTTCTTCACAGCATTGCCACACTGAGAGGTGAGAGGGCCCCCCCTTCTCTTGATGAAGATGGCCAAGAGGAACCCCCAGTGAACCCAGTAGACCAAAGAGATGGCAGGGTAGTACGAGACATGATTAATTGGAAATAAGGAAGGATGCTTGGTCTAGCTACCAAACAGAAACCTAAAGACAATAATCACAACTGTGACAGAGTGTGGTGTTGCAGGAGGATCCAATAATACAATGTGGCCATCAGCAACTGCAAGATAATTAAACCAATAAGATAATCATGCATGTTCAATACTCAATGTATATTCTTAAACAAATGCAACTAATAAAGAAGGACATTAGGAACATCCAAGAGTACTAGTAATAAGATTACAGTATCCAGCATATG
>NC_068283.1:50104338-50116838 GCF_025860055.1 Xyrauchen texanus
GCACAATCCGATTCAACCGTTCAGCATCTTCAGTTATAAAGGTTTGACAAACTTTAGTGAATTTATGGTTGAACTGCTAAACATTGCTGTGTGTTTGATAGATCATAACAGCTATTGAGTACTTTTCTGCAAAGGTTTGAGTAGTTTGGGTTGGTTTAGTGACATCAGCATGTGATCCGTTCAAAGTGTGATGAGACTGAAAATCTGTGTGTTGCAGTTGCACAAAATAAACATAAAAATGTCAATAAAACCATGTTGTTTTCATTTAAGAAACAAACACTTTAACCACAAACAACTCTCATTATTGCATAATTTAAAGTCATACAAATACGTTCAACCTGTTATTTTAAAGTCATAACACTCACAATAAATTCATTTATTCACTCTTTTTAACCCTCATGTTGAGAAAGACTTATATTGTTTTGCCTACAGATGCAAAACTGCAATGGTGTTTGTAAACGGTGATAAAAATATATTTCAAATGTATATTTAGCTACATTATATAAATTATTTATGTAAAACTGTAGCTACAATGCCTCATTTTTACCCATATTTAGTCATCAGATATTGTTATTATTAGATGTTAATAATAGTCGTAATTTTGTAACAGTTAAAGCGCTTTCAGAACACAAAACTCTCCTATTGAAGTAAAATTAGATAAAAGGTGCCGGAATGAACAGAATGAAGGATTGTCTGAAGATGATGCTGATTATGTAACTTCACGACCCTCAAATTAACATATTCAATTGACCCCTCCCCGCTCTTTAAATATTAATGAGCACTCTTCCTTCATTCGGCGTGGCGTGGGCCGAGAGTACGTTTAGGGGCGGAACAAATGCAAATGAACACAGCGCCTCTGCTCATCGACGTACAATCAGACCACGGTCCAGCGAGTGATTTGATTGGTCGACAGCACCTGATCTTACGACGGCCTTTGCCGAGTGTCAACCAATCAGCTGTCAGCGTCATTGACAAGTAGTGTTTGTGTATGACGTCACTGCTGGAGCGCAAGATGGCCGCGTCCGATCGACACCGGGACTGCCTCTGAGTGTGTTTGTTCTGGTTGAGTTCCGATAATCGATAAACCGACAGAGACACGCAACGAACCACTCCACCCTCCCGGAGCCGCTTGAGGATGGACGCAGTGGAGTTTATGGACAATATGGACCCGACTTTATCCGAACTGGGCGATGAGTTCACAATGGGAGACATCGACGGTAAGAACACGAACCGAGGCGCTTGTGTGTGTGTTGTGTGTGTGTGTGTGTGTGTGTGTGTGTGTGTGTGTGTGTGTGTGTGTGTGTGTGTGTGTGTGTGTGTGTGTGTGTGTGTGTGTGTGTCTGTCTGTCTGTCTGTCTGTCTGTCTGTCTGTGTGTGTGTGTGTGTGTGTGTGTGTGTGGTTGTTGTTGTGTCCAGTGGAGTGTGTGCGTGGTTGTTGTTGTGTCCAGTGGAGTGTGTGTGTGTGTGTGTGTGTGTGTGTGTGTGTGTGTGTGTGTGTGTGTGTGTGGTTGTTGTTGTGTCTAGTGGAGTGTGTGCGTGGTTGTTGTTGTGTCTAGTGGAGTGTGTGTGTGTGTGTGTGTGTGTGTGTGTGGTTGTTGTTGTGTCCAGTGGAGTGTGTGCGTGGTTGTTGTTGTGTCCAGTGGAGTGTGTGTGTGTGTGTGTGTGTGTGTGTGGTTGTTGTTGTGTCCAGTGGAATGTGTGTGGTTGTTGTTGTGTCTAGTGGAGTGTGTGCGTGGTTGTTGTTGTGTCCAGTGGAATGTGTGTGGTTGTTGTTGTGTCTAGTGGAGTGTGTGCGTGGTTGTTGTTGTGTCTAGTGGAGTGTGTGCGCGTGGTTGTTGTTTTGTCCAGTGATTGTGTGTGTGGTTGTTGTTGTGTCCAGTGGAGTGTGTGTGTGTGTGTGTGTGTGTGTGTGTGTGTGTGTGTGTGTGTGTGTGTGTGTGTGTTGTTGTTGTGTCCAGTGGATTGTGTGTGTGTGTGTGGTTGTTGTTGTGTCCAGTGGAGTGTGTGTGTGTGTGTGTGTGTGTGTGTGTGTGTGTGTGTGTGTGTGTGGTTGTTGTTGTGTCCAGTGGAATGTGTGTGGTTGTTGTTGTGTCTAGTGGAGTGTGTGCGTGGTTGTTGTTGTGTCCAGTGGAATGTGTGTGGTTGTTGTTGTGTCTAGTGGAGTGTGTGCGTGGTTGTTGTTGTGTCTAGTGGAGTGTGTGCGCGTGGTTGTTGTTTTGTCCAGTGATTGTGTGTGTGTGTGTGGTTGTTGTTGTGTCCAGTGGAGTGTGTGTGTGTGTGTGTGTGTGTTGTTGTTGTGTCCAGTGGATTGTGTGTGTGGTTGTTGTTGTGTCCAGTGGAGTGTGTGCGTGGTTGTTGTTGTGTCCAGTGGAATGTATGTGGTTGTTGTTGTGTCTAGTGGAGTGTGTGCGTGGTTGTTGTTGTGTCTAGTGGAGTGTGTGCGCGTGGTTGTTGTTGTGTCCAGTGATTGTGTGTGTGTGTGTGTGGTTGTTGTTGTGTCCAGTGGAATGTGTGTGGTTGTTGTTGTGTCTAGTGGAGTGTGTGCGTGGTTGTTGTTGTGTCCAGTGATTGTGTGTGTGTGTGTGTGGTTGTTGTTGTGTCCAGTGGAATGTGTGTGGTTGTTGTTGTGTCTAGTGGAGTGTGTGCGTGGTTGTTGTTGTGTCCAGTGGAATGTATGTGGTTGTTGTTGTGTCTAGTGGAGTGTGTGCGTGGTTGTTGTTGTGTCTAGTGGAGTGTGTGCGCGTGGTTGTTGTTGTGTCCAGTGGAGTGTGTGTGTGTGTGTGTGGTTGTTGTTGTGTCCAGTGGAGTGTGAGTGTGTGTGTTGTTGTTGTTGTTGTGTCCAGTGGATTGTGTGTGTGTGTGTGTGGTTGTTGTTGTGTCCAGTGGAGTGAGTGTGTGTGTGTTGTTGTTGTTGTTGTGTCCAGTGGATTGTGTGTGTGTGTGTGTGGTTGTTGTTGTGTCCAGTGGATTGTGTGTGTGTGTGTGTGTGTGTGTGTGTGTGTGTGTGTGTGTGTGTGTGTGTGTCCAGTGGAGTGTGTGTGTGTGTGTGTGTTGTTGTGTCCAGTGGAGTGTGTGTGTGTGTGTTGTTGTTGTATCCAGTGGATCGTGTGTGTGTTGTTGTTGTGTCCAGTGGATCGTGTGTGTGTGTGTGTGTGTGTAAACAGTGATGTGATTCGGTACAGAGAGAATCGATGATGACGTCAGTGTGTGTTTATATTATTACAGATCTGTGTTAAATGGGAAGTTACCGCTCACATGCCCATAAACGTTTAGAAATATTTAAGATGAATATGTAAATTAATCCCTTTTTTTTACATAATGGCTAATTAATTTTAAATGAAATGGTTACGAATCTTTAAAAGTGCAAAAATTCTATATAGTAAAATATATATTTTTATGCAATATTTACAGAAATGAGTGTGAACACTTTTGTTAATCGGTCAAGCAAACATGGTTAACGATATCAATAATCACAAAACGTATTATCAGCCTGGCCAATATCATTAATAATACAAATACAACAATTACCAAAATCAAATACATGTATTTAATGTTAATTACATCTATGAATCATACGGTACAAGCGCACAAACACTGTAGAGATGCCGATAATACACTTCTGTTATTTTCAGTTCAATGCCTACTATCATTAAAACCGATATCTCCATTACATTTAAAACATTTTACAATTCTCGAGATAATATTGGTCATTTTTGTTAATAATTATTATTATTATTTTTTAAAAGTTTTTTTTTAATTTATCAGCCTAAAATTGAAAACTTCTGTTTTGTTGTACTTTAATCATGGTTTTACACGAGTAAGCACTAATCTTTACCGTATTTAAATTATAGATCCGTGACATTACCGTATAACCACAGTATTTGCAGTAAAAGCACAGTAACACTACAATGTAACTGCAGTAAAAGCATGGTTCATAAGGATGTAATTTATTAACAACAGTTACAGAACATTAGCAATGTTTTAATGACTTTTAATTCATCTTACTAATAAACACATCGTAATGTCTCGTTTAGATTTGTTATTAACTCCAGATGCAGTTTGTTTTCCTGTCATTACCTCTGCCAATCTCTGCCTCTTACAATAAACAATGACATGCATTTTCATGGTAACTAAATAATAATAAAAACATATTATCAGAACCGGAAGTATTGATACTTTAGGATGAACACTTCTGTTCAAATCAATGAAGCTGTCAGTGTACAATCATCTTTGATGACACTTGATTTCATTTGTGTGAATTAATGTACTCATTTGCAACTAGATAAAGTGGGGGGGGGGGGCATTTATGCAACTGTGGGTATTTGCCACATCATGAACGGAATGATTCAGATGACATTAACATTAGATCAGTTCTGCTCTGAAGATGAGAATTCACTCTTGTGTTTATCAGTAATGTGTGACATTCATTGAGTTGATTACTAACCCACTCCAACTCCAGCTCTAACTAACCCTACCTAACCCACTCTAACTCCAGCTCTAACTAACCCTACCTAACCCACTCTAACTCCAGCTCTAACTAACCCTACCTAACCCACTCCAGCTCTTAACTAACCCTACCTAACCCACTCTAACTCCAGCTCTAACTAACTCTACCTAACCCACTCTAACTCCAGCTCTAACTAACCCTACCTAACCCATTCTAACTCCAGCTCTAACTAACTCTACCTAACCCACTCCAGCTCTTAACTAACCCTACCTAACCCACTCTAACTCCAGCTCTAACTAACCCTACCTAACCCACTCTAACTCCAGCTCTAACTAACCCTACCTAACCCACTCCAGCTCTTAACTAACCCTACCTAACCCACTCTAACTCCAGCTCTAACTAACTCTACCTAACCCACTCTAACTCCAGCTCTAACTAACCCTACCTAACCCATTCTAACTCCAGCTCTAACTAACTCTACCTAACCCACTCCAGCTCTTAACTAACCCTACCTAACCCACTCTAACTCCAGCTCTAACTAACCCTACCTAACCCATTCTAACTCCAGCTCTAACTAACCCTACCTAACCCACTCTAACTCCAGCTCTAACTAACCCTCTCTAACTCCAGCTCTAACTAACCCTACCTAACCCATTCTAACTCCAGCTCTAACTAACCCTCTCTAACTCCAGCTCTAACTAACCCTACCTAACCCACTCTAACTCCAGCTCTAACTAACCCTACCTAACCCATTCTAACTCCAGCTCTAACTAACCCTACCTAACCCATTCTAACTCCAGCTCTAACTAACCCTCTCTAACTCCAGCTCTAACTAACCCTACCTAACCCACTCTAACTCCAGCTCTAACTAACCCTACCTAACCCTCTCTAACTCCAGCTCTAACTAACCCTCTCTAACTCCAGCTCTAACTAACCCTACCTAACCCACTCTAACTCCAGCTCTAACTAACCCTCTCTAACTCCAGCTCTAACTAACCCTACCTAATCCACTCTATCTCCAGCTCTAACTAACCGACTCTAACTCTACCTAACCTTAAGTGTCTTTTATTACTGTGTTTTATTGGTTTACAGGATTTATATCAAACACACATCTACAGTATGACACTTTCTATCAAGGTCTTTTGTGTGTGTCAGGGTTATCAGTGTGTTTATCAGCTCTATCATCAGTGATTTACTGTTATACATCACTGACCTTCATCTCAATATCTGCAGTCATTATTGTGATCATTCATAAACTCTAGTTTATAGAGCATTATTGTGTCTGTCCCATGACTGATGGCCTTCAAGTTCAGGTTAAGGGGTCAGTGGCACTCCAAGAGTGATATTTGTGTGGGATTGTTTCCTATGGAGAGTGTTTTAAATCAGTCATTGATGAGCTTCTATGACACTTAGGGTGTTTCCTCAGACGGTTGCTCACCAGAGTTTGAGACCGTGTGTGTTAGTGTGTGTGTGTGTGTGTGTGTGTGTGTGTGTGTGTGTGTGTGTGTGTGTGTGTGTGTGTGTGTGTGTGTTTGAGTCTGTGCTGCAGTGTCACACATACATGAGAGTTTCAGTGTTTTTGAACTCTTTTAATGTGTTTACACTGTTAAACCTGTTATCAAATGTGTTGAATGAATGTATCTGTTAAAAAAACAACAGACACTTGTAAAGGGTTAACTATCAATGGCAGCAAGATGACACAAAGCATTAGTGTTGTAATATTGATTTTCACAATCAAACAGTAACTGTTCTATATTCTGTGTGTATTTGTGTTAAGCAGAGATGCTGCAGTTCGTCAGTAATCAGGTGGATTTCCCAGATCTGTTTGAGGATCAGATGAGGGCTGGATCTGTGGCCCCTGTACGGCCCCCTCCACAAACGGTCCCCAGTGCCGTACTGACCCCCCCACACACACCTGTACAGACCAGCAGTCAGACGCAAACCCGCACACCACCTCTACTGCAGCCCAGACCACAGGCAATCACACAGGTGAGACCGACCACACCCACTCACTTATAACCACATCCACTGATGCTCTGAAAAAACACCCCTCACTCATAACCACACCCACTGATGCTCTGAACACACCCCTCACTCATAACCACACCCACTGATGCTCTAAACACACCCCTCACTCATAACCACACCCACTGATGCTCTAAACAAACCCCTCACTCATAACCACACCCACTGATGCTGTAAACACACCCCTCACTCTTAACCACACCCACTGATGCTGTAAACACACCCCTCACTCATAACCACACCCACTGATGCTCTTAACACACCCCTCACTCATAACCACATGCACTGATGCTCTAAACACACCCCTCACTCATAACCACACCCACTGATGCTCTAAACACATCCCTCAATCATAACCACATCCACTGATGCTCTAAACACACCCCTCACTCATAACCACACCCACTGATGCTCTAAGCACACCCCTCACTCATAACCACACCCACTGACAAGACCCTCACTCATAATCACACCCACTGATGCTCTAAACACACCCCTCACTCATAACCACACCCACTGATGCTCTAAACACACCCCTCACTCATAACCACACCCACTGACAACACCCCTCACTCATAACCACACCCACTTATGCTCTAAACACACCCCTCACTCATAACCACATCCACTGATGCTCTAAACACACCCCTCACTCATAACCACATCCACTGATGCTCTAAACACACCCCTCACTCATAACCACATCCACTGATGCTCTGAAAAAACACCCCTCACTCATAACCACACCCACTGATGCTCTAAACACACCCCTCACTCATAACCACACCCACTAATGCTCTAAACACATCCCTCAATCATAACCACATCCACTGATGCTCTAAACACACCCCTCACTCATAACCACACCCACTGATGCTCTAAGCACACCCCTCACTCATAACCACACCCACTGACAAGACCCTCACTCATAATCACACCTACTGATGCTCTAAACACACGCCTCACTCATAACCACACCCACTGATGCTCTGAAAAAACACACCCCTCACTCATAACCACACCCACTGATGCTCTGAAAAAACACCCCTCACTCATAACCACACCCACTGATGCTCTAAACACACCCCTCACTCATAACCACACCCACTAATGCTCTAAACACATCCCTCAATCATAACCACATCCAATGATGCTCTAAACACACCCCTCACTCATAACCACATCCACTGATGCTCTGAAAAAACACCCCTCACTCATAACCACACCCACTGATGCTCTAAACACACCCCTCACTCATAACCACACCCACTGATGCTCTAAACACATCCCTCAATCATAACCACATCCACTGATGCTCTAAACACACCCCTCACTCATAACCACACCCACTGATGCTCTAAGCACACCCCTCACTCATAACCACACCCACTGACAAGACCCTCACTCATAATCACACCCACTGATGCTCTAAACACACCCCTCACTCATAACCACACCCACTGATGCTCTAAACACACCCCTCACTCATAACCACACCCACTGACAACACCCCTCACTCATAACCACACCCACTTATGCTCTAAACACACCCCTCACTCATAACCACATCCACTGATGCTCTAAACACACCCCTCACTCATAACCACATCCACTGATGCTCTAAACACACCCCTCACTCATAACCACATCCACTGATGCTCTGAAAAAACACCCCTCACTCATAACCACACCCACTGATGCTCTAAACACACCCCTCACTCATAACCACACCCACTAATGCTCTAAACACATCCCTCAATCATAACCACATCCACTGATGCTCTAAACACACCCCTCACTCATAACCACACCCACTGATGCTCTAAGAACACCCCTCACTCATAACCACACCCACTGACAAGACCCTCACTCATAATCACACCCACTGATGCTCTAAACACACCCCTCACTCATAACCACACCCACTGATGCTCTAAACACACCCCTCACTCATAACCACACCCACTGACAACACCCCTCACTCATAACCACACCCACTTATGCTCTAAACACACCCCTCACTCATAACCACATCCACTGATGCTCTAAACACATCCCTCACTCATAACCACATCCACTGATGCTCTAAACACACCCCTCACTCATAACCACATCCACTGATGCTCTGAAAAAACACCCCTCACTCATAACCACACCCACTGATGCTCTAAACACACCCCTCACTCATAACCACACCCACTAATGCTCTAAACACATCCCTCAATCATAACCACATCCACTGATGCTCTAAACACACCCCTCACTCATAACCACACCCACTGATGCTCTAAGCACACCCCTCACTCATAACCACACCCACTGACAAGACCCTCACTCATAATCACACCCACTGATGCTCTAAACACACCCCTCACTCATAACCACACCCACTGATTCTCTAAACACACCCCTCACTAATAACCACACCCACTGATTCTCTAAACACACCCCTCACTCATAACCACACCCACTGACAAGACCCCTCACTCATAACCACACCACTGATGCTCTAAACACACCCCTTACTCATAACCACACCCACTGACATTCTGAACTCTTACATGAATATTCACAGATAAACGTGATGTTCTTGTTGTTGTAAAATTAAGCATACTTAATATCGCAGTGATTTTAAAGGCACAGCTCATCTAAAATGAAAATGTCCTCACCTTCACGTCGTTTCAAACCCATATGATTTTCTCTCCTCTGTGGAACACAAAAGGAGATGTTAAGCAGACGTGTGGGTATCATCACGTTCTCATGCAGTTCTCTGAACACGTCACAGGTGCAGACATTTCCTGTGCAGACACTGGCTGTGCAGACGCAGGCGCAGCCGCAGACGGTGATGATTACTCCCACTGCTGCGCAGTCCCGATTCATCCAGAGCCCTATGATCTGCCAGCAGAACCACAACACGAGCTTCCAGGGTGAGAAACACACACAAAATACACAAATATATAAACACCACACAGTATTATTCCTAACGTTTGTGTTTCTCAGTGCTCCAACCACAGATGCAGAGCATTGTGACATCATCGCAGGTTCAGCCAATGACGATCCAGCATCAGCGTTTGTTGACTCAAACTGGGCAGACGATACAGACTCTCTCGACAGCGCCAGCTGCTGTTCATACAATGTCACAACAAGTGCCTGTAGGTCACACATGTGCGCATGCGCTACTGTCACCTGAACCAGCAGTGAATGGAACTCTGTACTGTCATGACGCTGTTTTGTGATTGGCTGTCAGGTGTTGGTGCATCAGCCTCAGATCTTGAAGACGGACTCTCTGGTTCTGACGACACTGAAGCCGGACGGGACTCAAGTTCTCTCTACCGTACAGAACCCGACTGGCATCACCACTCTGACCACACCCATCCAGACCACCGCACTGCAGGTGCTTCACCAACAATATTTTAAACACACATTCACAATGCATCATGGGATTGTAGTTCATGCCCTCATTGCATACATCTGAAACCTGGACGTCTTGTTTTAATCATGCAACACAATGTTATCATAACTTCATCATTTATGTGGTCTCGTTCACAGACACTGATGGGCAGCAACATTCTCACCACTGTTCCCGTCATGATGGGAGGAGACAAACTGCCAATTAAACAGCTGTCATCGGGCATCAGCCACTGCGGGGGCGGGGTCAGGATGCCTGTGGATCAGGGCATGACTGTTACCATGGGAACAGGAGGCGTCGTGAAAGAGGGCGAGAGACGAACGACACACAACATCATCGAGAAACGCTATCGCTCGTCCATCAACGACAAAATCCTGGAGCTCCGCGACCTCGTCATGGGCAACGACGCCAAGGTCAGTCTCGCCGTGCATGCTGGGAAGTCTGTAGAGCTTGTGTTTGACTGACTCAAGTGTTTAATGTTTGTGTTGACTGACACACACAGATGCACAAGTCTGGCGTTCTGCGTAAAGCCATCGACTACATCAAGTATCTGCAGCAGGTGAACCACAAACTCCGTCAGGAGAACCTCACGCTGAAGATGGCCAATCACAAGAACAGTGAGTCACATGACCTGAACATCACCGTCAGACTGACGATAACCCTCTGTGACATCACTGATGTGTTTGTCTCTCTCAGAGTCGGTGTGTATTTCTGATGATGTGGATCTGAAGCCAGAGCTGTCGTTTATTTCTCCTCCTCCATCTGATTCGGGCTCCATTTCTCCTCCTCAACTCTCGCCCTTCTGCATCGACTCAGAACCAGGAAGTCCTCTGACGGAGCACGAGCAGGTCATCATCACTATAATATTTCAACCATACTTTGTGTCATGAAACTGTCTTTTCAAAGAGAGACTAAAGATTGCCTGATCTGTGTGTCAGATGAAGAGTGAGCCGGACTCGCCGGCGTCTGTTGGCGTGATGGATCGCTCTCGTCTGCTGCTGTGCGCGCTCACGTTCCTCTGTCTGTCTCTCAATCCTCTGCCGTCTCTGTTGGGTTCGGAGAGGACGAGTCTGTCCGCCACTCACGGAGCCTCACGCTCGCTCTTCTCTCTGCCCGACCAGACGCAGAACTTCGGTGAGTGTCTCGCCTCTGATCTGTGAGATTTCAGTCATGTGACCCGTTCTCAATGTAATGTCATCTCTGTGTGACAGCGGCGTGGCTGTGGTGTGTGTTGCCGTGGTTTCTGGTGTGGGTTCTGAGCGGAGTGGGCGTGGTTTGGGGGTGTGTCCGGGTTTTGTACCTGTGGGAGCCGGTGACGCCCCTCCACTCGCCCACGTCAGTGCGTTTCTGGAGACACCGCAAACAGGCCGACCTGCAGCTCTACAGGGTAAACACACGTGTAGACACAAACACACACCGCTTGTATCACGTGATCATGTCCTAATGCTGTGTGTGTATTAGGATGATTATGCGGCAGCGGTCTCGAGTCTGGAGACGTGTCTGTCCATGTTGTCCAGAGTTCTGCCCTCCACCACCATCGACATCATCTGCTCGCTCTCCTGGAATCTGATTCGATACTGCCTGCGTAAACCCGCCCCTCTGGGCTGGCTGGTGCGTCTGTTTGGTGGGAAGCATGAGGGGGAGGAGTCACAGACGAGTGCGCGGGACGCGGCATTGGTGTATCATAAACTCAACCAGCTGCAGCTCACAGGTGTTCTGATACGCCATACGTTTGTTTTGATCAGTATGAATGACAGGAAACACCGACATGAAGACATTGATCGTGTGTGTGTGTGTGTGTGTGTGTGTGTGTGTGCAGGTAAACTGGAGCGCAGTCCCCTCTGGAGTGTGTGTGTGTCTCTGAGTGCAGTGAATCTGTCTGAGAGCGCCGAGGGAAAGATTTCAGTCAGTCAGCAGATTCAGATCTATGTGACGGCTGCTATCAGTCTGAGATCAGCACTGGGGAAACATCTCACCTGTCTGCCCGTCAGTACACACACACTTAAATATATACTACACACACTATACACACACTAACACTTCCTCTCTCTCTCTCTCTCTCTCTCAGGGTTATTTATTGAGCTGTGCCGAGAGTTTGAGCTGTCAATCAGACTATAAGCCCCTCCCAGACTGTCTGCGCTGGATCTTCACACCATTGGGCCGTCAGTTCTTCCTGAGCTGTGATTGGTCAGTGAGGTCAGAGAGCAGTGAGCAGATTTTCACCTGTCAGAGAGATGAAGGTAACACTGAAACAAACACTGACCTCATCTGAATCAATGTGTGTTTAACTGACGGTTTGTTTCCGTCTCCAGCGGATCCGATTGCACAACTGCACCGCTGCTTCTGTGAGAAACTTCTAGAAAGAGCCGTTCACACACTGATTGAGCCACAGAGTAGCAAACACATGGAGGAGACTGGGTACACACACACACACTCATACACATTAACCATCACTGTTACTGTTACTGCTCATAGTAAGTGTTAGTGGTTTAAACTCCGTATTAAACCGTGTTCAAGCAGCGTTTGTGCTCCAGACATAAATGATCTCTCAAATCATGTGTTGTTGAGGAGAGGAGTGCTGTTACTTTACTAACAGATCACACCTACCATTTACTCCTG